>NC_139535.1:19388305-19538969 GCF_965153285.1 Podarcis tiliguerta
GACCAACTCTGGGGTTGCAGCGCTCATCTCGCTTTACTGGCCGAGGGAGCCGGCGTTTGTCCGCAGACAGTTTTTCCGGGTCATGTGGCCAGCATAACTAAGCCACTTCTGGCGAACCAGAGCAGCACACGGAAACACCATTTACCTTCCCGCTGGAGTGGTACCTATTTATCTACTTGCACTTTGACGTGCTTTCGAACTGCTAGGTTAGCAAGAGCAGGGACCGAGCAATGGGAGCTCACCCCATCGCGGGGATTCGACGCACCGACCTTCTGATCGGCAAGCCCTAGGCTCTGTGGTTTAGACCACAGCGCCACCCGCATAGTGAATCATTAGAATCATATAATTGTAGAGTTGGAAGAGACCATGGGGTCATCTTAGTCCAACACTCCCCCCCCCCACGACAACCCGGAAATTTAAGAGTCTTGTGCTCTACCGACTGAGCTATCTCATTACTCTAAAGCAGGGACGTTCAACTCCCAAGAGACAGTGATCTACTCAGAATGAAAAACTGACGGTGATCAGTTTTTTGGGGGGTTCAGGTCAAAGTTGTCGACCCTTTTGGGGGGGGGCACGGGCAACTGTTTGGCCACTGTGGGGGCAGGATGATGGACTTAGATGAGTCTTTGGCCTGATCCAGCATACTCTATGTTCTTATGAAAGGTTGTAGCACAAGTGTGTAATGGCCTCAGTCCAGTATACCTGAAGAAGCGTCTCCACCTCCATCTTTCTGCCCGGACACTGATGTCCAGCACCGAGGGCCTTCTGGCGGTTCCCTCACTGTGAGAAGTGAGGTGACAGGGAACCAGGCAGAGGGCCTTCACGGTAGTGGCACCCGCCCTGTGGTACGCCCTCCCACCAGATGTTAAAGAGAAAAATAACTACCAAACTTTTCGAAGACATCTAAAGGCAACCCTGTTCAGGGAAGCTTTTAATGTTTAATAGGTTACTGTATTTTAGTGTTTTGTTGGAAGCCGCCCAGAGTGGTTGGGGGGACCCAGCCAGATGGGCGGGGTATAAATAATAAATTAGTAGTAGTAGTAGTAGTAGTATTAAATCCCTGGGATCTCAAGGCAGGGCTGGGAGAGAATCCTGTCCAAAACCCTCGATAGCCACTGCCAGTCAGTGTAGACAACAATTGAGCTCTGTATACGGCAGCTTCCTATGTTTGGTAGATCTTGCTAAGAATGGAAACCAAGGAGTTATTTCGGGAATCCTCCTCCTTTTGATTCTCTCTTTTTCTCTTAACTCCAACCGCCTCCTCTCTGCAAAGGAAGCCTGAAAGAACTTGTAGTTTGTTTAATTTTTCTGAAGAATTTTCGGCAACAAACACCTCCAATATGGAAGTCTGTTCCAGTGTCTGGGCCCCATCCGAGCATGTACAGAGTTTCCTTCTCTCACACATAGACTACACATAGACTAAGAGCCAGTGTGGTGTAGTGGTTAAGAGCGGTAGACTCGTAATCTGGTGAACCGGGTTCGCGTCTCCGCTCCTCCACATGCAGCTGCTGGGTGACCTTGGGCTAGTCACACTTCTCTGAAGTCTCTCAGCCTCACTCACCTCACAGAGTGTTTGTTGTGGGGGAGGAAGGGAAAGGAGAATGTTAGCCGCTTTGAGACTCCTTCGGGTAGTGATAAAGCGGGATATCAAATCCAAACTCTTCTACATACTGAGTAGTCCCCATGGCCCACCACCACCAATTTTTTTTAAAAAAAGCATTTCACCACGCTTGTTGTGTGTTGCCCTGACCATGAGCCCGTGGTGTTGTTGTTGTTGTGGTGTTGTTGTTTTCAAGTCACAGCCATTTCCATGTGTTGAACTGGCAATAACGATTGGAAGAATAGACTTCATCACCAAGTTCAAGCCAAACACAATGGACCCAACTCAGTTCTCGTTTCTGGGGCTTCGGGGCAGGATTCCAATATCAGAGGGCTCTTTTCCTGGCTAGGGAGCAGATGCTGGGAATAAAAAATGGGGTGTTTTTCTCCATCATGTATGTTGTCTAGCCAGGGTCAGGAATTGAGTGATGGACTTGAGGTTGGAATGCTGTGGACAGACACCTGGAAGTAAATCACATAGGAAGCTAGTTGCCTTGTACAGTGGTACCTCGGGTTAAGAACTTAATTTGTTCTGGAGGTCCGTTCTTAACCTAAAGTCTTAACCTGAAGTTAACCGTTCTTAACCTGTTCTGGAGGTCCGTTCTTAACCTTAACCTGAGGTACCACTTTAGCTAATGGGGCCTCCCGCTGCCGCCGCACGATTTCTGTTCTCATCCTGAAGCAAAGTTCTTAACCCGAGGTACTATTTCTGGGTTAGCGGAGTCTGTAACCTGAAGCGTATGTAAGCCGAGGCACCACTGTATTAGGCAAGACCATTGGTCCATTTAGCCCAGTATAGTCTACTCCATAGGTAGGCAAACTAAGGCCCAGGGGCCGGATACGACCCAATCGTCTTCTAAATCCGGCCTACGGACGGTCCGGGAATCAGTGTGTTTTTACATGAGTAAAATGTGTGCTTTTATTTAAAATGCATCTCTGGGTTATTTGTGGGGCATAGGGATTCATTCAGATTCCCCCCCCCAAAAATATAGTCCGGCCCCCCACAAGGTCTGAGGGGCAGTGGACCGGCCCCCTGCTGAAAAAGTTTGCTGACCCCTGGTCTATTCCATTGGCCCCAACTATTGGGTTGGGGCTTGATTGAAGTCTGTTTCTCTCTATTGGAATAATTTTTAGGTGCTTTAATTCACAGAATCAAAGAATCGCAGAGTTGGAAGGAATCCCCGGGGTCATCTAGTCCAGTGTTTCCCAAACTTGGGTCTTCTTTTGGACTACAATTCCCATCATCCCTGACCGCTGGTCCTACTAGCTAGGGATGATGGGAGTTGTAGTCCAAAAACAGCTGGAGACACAGGTTTGGGAAACGCTGATGTATTCCAGTGCCCTGCAATGCAGGAATCGCGAACATGTCAGATGGCCACCTGACCTCTGCTTAAAAACCTGCAGTTGTTGTATTGCTTGTGTGTTTGCTGCCCTGGGCTCTTTCTGGCGATGGAGGGTGGGGTATAAATAAAATAAATAGACAGCAACACGCAAATACAGTGGTGCCTCGCAAGACGAAAATAATCCGTTCCGCGAGTCTCTTCGTCTTATGGTTTTTTCCGTCTTGCGAAGCAAGCCCATTAGCGGATTAGCGCTATTAGCGGCTTAGCGGGCTTAGCGGATCAGCTGATAAGCAGCTTACCGGATCAGCTGTTAAGCGGCTTAGCTGCTTGGGAAAAAGGGGGGGGAGGAAAAAAAACCCCGCAGGAACTCGCAAGACATTTTCGTCTTGCGAAGCAAGCCCATAGCAAATTCGTTTTGCGAAGCACCTCCAAAACAGAAAACCCTTTCGTCTAGCGGGTTTTCCGTCTTGTGAGGAATTCGTCTTGCGGGGCACCACTGTACCTTGTTTTAAGAAAAGGAAAATAAGTGAGTCCCCAAATGCATGGTTGGGTTAAAGGTGGGTCCCATACCTGACCAAATAGAAGGAGGTCTGCCGTGACTAGCAGTAGCTTTCTGGAGTCATTTCGCATTCATGCTAGTGGCTCTTTTTAATTGAGAGATACTGGGGATTGGACTTCTGTATGCCAAGGAAGCATTCCTCCAGTGAGCTGCCGTCCCTGCTCTAAGCTTCACTGCACATAACTTTGATGATTTCTGCAAAGTGAACATGCACAGGTTGCATTGTCAGCAGACCCTGGGCCAGACTCCACAAAAGCAGTTCATGTTCTTGAGCCCTAAAATATATCCTTGGGGGGGGGGGGGCGAGGAGGAGTGGAGGAGGGAGACCAATTTTAAATTAGCCGTTTCCTCCTTCTTTTTTGTTTGTTAAAGATTTTGTTGATTTTCCATTTTCAAAACAAATATCCAATATCAATACAGTGGGACCTTGGGTTACATACACTTCAGGTTACAGACTCCGCTAACCCAGAAATAGTACCTCGGGTTAAGAACTTTGCTTCAGGATGAGAACAGAAATCGTGCTCTGGCGGCGCGGCAGCAGCAGGAGGCCCCATTAGCTAAAGTGGTGCTTCAGGTTAGGAACCGATTCAGGTTAAGAACGGACCTCCAGAATGAATTAAGTACTTAACCCGAGGTACCATTCCCAAGCTATGTGTATACAGTGGTACCTCGGGTTACATACGCTTCAGCTTACAGACTCCGCTAACCCAGAAATAGTGCTTCAGGTTAAGAACTTTGCTTCAGGGTGAGAACAGAAATCGTGCTCCGGCGGCAGTGGGAGGCCCCATTAGCTAAAGTGGTGCTTCAGGTTAAGAACAGTTTCAGGTTAAGTACAGACCTCCGGAACGAATTAAGTACTTAACCTGAGGTACCACTGTACTAAATATTAGTTTTTCATTCCACCCCCCCACCCCCCGTTGACTTCCCTCAGCTTCCATTTCTGGTTTATTACATCAAATGATACGTTCTGCTGTTTAGCCATTTCCATCTTCTATTCTGAATGAAAAAGGTAAGATGGGTCAGGATTATTATTTATTAAATTTGTATAGCTTCATTCCCCTTCATGGATCACTGCCTTGTCATGGCAAAGGGGCTTGAATAACTCCCAAGAAGCTATGAGCTATGCTGTGCAGGGCCACCCAAAATGGACAGGTGATAGCCGAGAGTTTAGACTAAATGTGATCCACCTGGAGAAGGATCTGGCAAACCACTCCGGCATTTTGCCAAGAAAACTCCATGGACATTAAAAAAAGGAGAGGCTTTGAGAAGAACGTGAGAGTTCCCAAGGCATGCTCTGGTTCACGGAGAGTCGGACATGGCCAAGACGACTAAACAACAACATACCGCCCTTCATTTGAAGACCACAGGGCAGTTCACAACATAACACCTGGCTTGAGAGCAGTACATGTGAAAAGGATCTAGGAGTCTTGGTTGACCACAAACTTGACATGAGTCAACAGTGTGACGCAGCAGCTAAAAAAGCCAATGCAATTCTGGGCTGCATCAATAGGAGTATAGCATCTAGATCAAGGGAAGTAATAGTGCCACTGTATTCTGCTCTGGTCAGACCTCACCTGGAGTATGGTGTCCAGTTCTGGGCACCACAGTTCAAGAAGGACACTGACAAACTGGAACGTGTCCAGAGGAGGGCAACCAAAATGGTCAAAGGCCTGGAAACGATGCCTTATGAGGAACGGCTAAGGGAGCTGGGCATGTTTAGCCTGGAGAAGAGGAGGTTAAGGGGTGATATGATAGCCATGTTCAAATATATAAAAGGATGTCACATAGAGGAGGGAGAAAGGTTGTTTTCTGCTGCTCCAGAGAAGCGGACACGGAGCAATGGACCCAAACTATAAGAAAGAAGATTCTACCTAAACATTAGGAGGAACTTCCTGACAGTAAGAGCTGTTCGACAGTGGAATTTGATTCTATGATTCTATGATTCTAAAAATACAAACTGAGAACACAAAATGCACAATAAAGCAGAAGCAAACTGATAACAGCCCACCCAAGACATTTACAAGGCCATAGAATGTTAATCAGCCAAAAGCCTGGTCACAAAGAAATGTTTTTACCTGGTGCCTAAAGATAGGCAATGAAGGTGTCCGGTGAGCCTCCCTGGGGAGAGCGTTCCACAAGCAGGGAGCCACCACCGAAAAGGCCTGTTGTTGTGTTGCTGCCCTCCTGGACTCTCATGGAAGAAGCACGTGAAGGAGAGCCTCGGATGACGATCACAGAGTCCGGGTCAGTTCATATAGGGAGAGGCGGTCTCCCCATAGGAAAGTGTGTATATAGGAAAGGAACGAACGGCTATTTCATTTATTGATCTGTTATGCTTTTCATCCTGCTTTCTAGAGGAAATCAGAATGCCCTCCCAAAGTAGCTTACAGCAATTAAAATTCAGGACGCAGTGCTTGCGGCAGACACTGCCTGTAATTGAAAATGAGACACAGGCGCTGCCCTCAGGCTTACAGAATAAATGACAAGGCATACAAGGGAAGAGGAGTGGTGGGTAAAAGGCAGAAGGAGGGAGATCAGTCCAACAAAGCTAGAGGTGGGTGGTTAACAGATATTTATTACATTTCCTCCCCCTCCCACCCTCCCTCTAAGGAACTCTGGCTGTTTTAAAGCAGTGATGGCCAAACTTGGCCCTCCAGCTGTTTTGGGACTACAACTCCCATCATCCTTAGCTAACAGGACCAGTGGTCAGGGATGATGGGAGTTGTAGTCCCAAAACAGCTGGAGGGCCAAGTTTGGCCATCACTGCTTTAAAGCATTCTCCTGCACCATTTCACAACCACCCTGTGAGGTAGGTTAGGCTAAGCCCACATTTGCACCGTACATTTAAAGCTCTATCATACTGCTTGAAACAGTCATGGCTTCCCACAAAGAGTTCTGGGAGCAGTGTTAGAAACTGAGCTATGACAGCTAGGAGCTAAATGGCACCTTAAACCTAGGTTATAGGCGCAACAACAGAATGTCTAGGGGTGTTTTTATAATAAGAATACAAAGCTGAAAGTGAATAAATGGCAGCTATGATACTACAGTGGTACCGCTGGTTAAGAACTTAATTTGTTCCGGAGGTCTGTTCTTAACCTGAAACTGTTCTTAACCTGAAGCACCACTTTAGCTAATGGGGCTTCCTGCTGCTGCCGTGCCGCCGGAGCACAATTTCTGTTCTCATCCTGAAGCAAAGTTTCTGGGTTAGCGGAGCATATGTAACCCGAGGTACCACTGTATGCAGTGGCGTAGCGTGGGTTGTCAGCACCCGGGGCAAGGCAAGTAATTTGCGCCCCTCCCCCCGCTGCACTGTCCCTCCCCCAGATAGTCCCTCGCTCTCTCTCCGCACCGCACGCCTGGCACCCTCCCCTCCACAGTGGGCGGCGACCCGGCGGCTCGGATCAGATTTGCACAGCCAGCACTGCAGTGAGAGAGAGTGAGTGAGACAGGTAGGGGCAGAGAGCTGCGAGTGCGAGCGCGCCCCCCCCCAGATGTTGCGCCCGGTGCGGCTGGGCCCCCCTGCACCCCCCAGGCTATGCCACTGACTGTATGTTCATTTTTCACATGGTCTAGTCCTTCCTCTGCCCACCCCACCCCCTAATATTCTTAAGAGGGTCTCTTCTCCAGTTTCCAGAGAGGAGCTGGAAGTGGGGAGGCAGAAAAAGGTCCTCCTTTCCTTCCCCTCTGCAGTTTTAATCTGAAATCTTAGGCGCGGTACCGCGCCTGGAGCTCAGAAACCAGCCGTGCTAAATGAAATTCCCAAATGTGCCTGGAACAATGTGAGTTCCCAACACAGTCTGGGAGCTGTAGTTTGTTGAAGGTGCTGAGGGTTGTTAGGAGACCCCTATTCCCTTCCCAGAGCTACAGTTCCCAGAGTGGTTTAACAATTATCATAGAATCATAGAGTTGGAAGAGGCCACAAGGGCCATCGAGTCCAACCCCCTGCCAAGCAGGAAACACCCTCAGAGCACTCCTGACATATGGTTGTCAAGCCTCTGCTTAAAGACCTCCAAAGAAGGAGACTCCACCACACTCCTTGGCAGCAAATTCCACTGGCGAACAGCTCTAACTGTCAGGAAGTTCTTCCTAATGTTTAGGTGGAATCTTCTTTCTTGTAGTTTGGATCCATTGCTCCGTGTCCACTTCTCTGGAGCAGCAGAAAACAACCTTTCTCCCTCCTCTATGTGACATCCTTTTATATATTTGAACATGGCTATCATATCATCCCTTAACCTCCTCTTCTCCAGGCTAAACATGCCCAGCTCCCTTCACAGTTCCCTAGGACAGGCAGCCAGATATTTGGGTGTCCTGCATCAATATTTGGGTGTCCTAAGTGGAGCTTTTGCAGAAGGTTAGGCGATCAGCATGCTTTGCCAGAAACTGTCCACTCACACACGCAAACATTCTCTCCCCTTCTTCCCTTCATAATCGCATGACCCTGTAATTACAGTGTTATTATTGTCTGATTGTCCCTGGTTTGTTTATTTAGCTCCTCTTGTACTCTTCTAAAATGAAAATCAATTTTTAAAAGTACCGTATTTTTTGCACCATAACACTCACTTTTTTCCTCCTAAAAAGTAAGGGGAAATGTCTGTGCCTGTTATGGAGGGAATGCCTACGGGTGGCATGCCTACGGATTTTCCTCCTCTAAAAACTACGTGTGTGTTATAGAGCGAAAAATACGGTATGTCTTTACGCATATATGCAGGTGGGAGTTCTTGATCAAGGGCTTTGGAAACCACAGATAACTTCTGAAAGGATCAACAAGGTGAGCTCAACCCCTATCAGTCTGTAAACAGAGATAAGTCCCGGGTGTGATTTCAGTGCTCTGAAAACCAAAACTGGCATGGTTCCAGAAACAGGATGGATGGCCAGGTGTACCTGAAGCTTGTGTATGCCTGATTACAAATCCTGTTCTCCCTAAAAGTAGCAATGGATATACCTCGTAGCCCTCAAGATGTTGTTGACACCATCTCCCATCAACCCAGCCAGGCCAGCCAATGGTCAAGGTAGATGCAAGTGGCAGTTCAATAGCCCACAGATTCCCCAGAAAAAGGTAAGGAATAGCTAGGGAATTGGCACCTAGGTTGATTTTACTTTTTACTTTTCTTTTCTAGCGGGAGCTGATTTAAACCCATCGGGCACTCCTCCACCCTGGAGTGTTGGGTAATAACCCTAGCTACTGAAATGCTCAGACCCTCCCAACTAATTTTTATCAGCCCAGATGTGCACAGATGTTTGCTCACAAGGGAGCTGCCTCCCTAGCGCCACCAGGCATACCCACTGCACTGGGGGACAAGAATAATCCTGGTTCTCCTGTGCTGTTGTCTGAAGGCACATGATGCATACAGAACTCTTGCTGAAGCTAAGGAGGTCTGGATTTTTGGCTCTGCCTGGGTGGTAGACCTTCTAGGACCCCTGTGTAACATGATAACGGTAAAGGTAAAGGACCCCTGGATGGTTAAGTTCAGTCAAAGGCAACTCTGGGGTTGTGGCACTCATCTCGCTTTCAGGCCGAGGGAGCCAGTGTTTGTCCACAGACAGCTTTCCAGGTCATGTGGCCAGGAGGACTAAACTGCTTCTGGTGCAACTGGACACCGTGACGGAAACCAGAGTGCATGGAAATGCTGTTTACCTTCCTGCCACAGCGGTACCTATTTATCTACTTGCACTGGTGTGCTTTCGAACTGCTAGGTTGGCAGGAGCTGGGACAGAGCAACGGGAGCTCACCCCCTCACGGGCATTCGAACCGCCGACCTTCTGATCGGCAAGCCCAAGAGGCTCCGTGGCTTAGACCACAGCGCCACCTGCTCCCAGGACCCCTGTGTACCCCAGGATCAGTGGTGGAAATGTAATTGATCGATCATAGAATCACAGAATTGTAGAGTTGGAAGGGATCACAAGGGTCATCTAGTCCAGCAGGAATCTTTTGCCCAACATGGGGCTTGAACCCACAACCCTGAAATTAACAGTCTCATGCTCTACTGACTGAGCTATCCCAGGAAGCTTCAGGCTCTCACAGAATAAACAGCCCTGAAATTTGATCTATGGATTTCGGAGCACCCACATTTTTTGAAACGGGAAATTTTGTTCCTCTTCAGATTGATCTAAGTGTTAATACCATGCTACACTTCGCCTCCCAAATTCTGGCCCACCCATGAGGTGGGCTGAAGCATCTGCTGGTGGGGTCACATGATGGCAACGGTGGCTTCCAATGAAATCTCGTGAGAGTTTCATGAGATCTCACTGGAAGCCACCCCCCTACTGCAGCTGTGTGACCCCAGTAAGGTAGGCATTGGTAAGGGAGGGCGCAATTTTTGCCTCAGGTGGCAAAACATGACAGGCCGCCCTATAATAGATTAGCATGCCAGTACAAAGTAAGTCCATTCTTAAGGAAATTAGCCATTATTAAGGAAATCAGCCCTGAGTGCTCACTGGAAGGACAGATCCTGAAGCTGAGGCTCCAATACTTTGGCCACCTCATGAGAAGAGAAGACTCCCTGGAAAAGACCCTGATGTTGGGAAAGATGGAGGGCACAAGGAGAAGGGGACGACAGAGGACGAGATGCTGGGACAGTGTTCTCGAAGCTACCAACATGAGTTTGATCAAACTGCGGGAGGCAGTGGAAGACAGGAGCGCCTGGTGTGCTCTGGTCCATGGGCTCACGAAGAGTCAGACATGACTAAACGACTAAACAACAACAAAGTAAGTCCGGTGCATATTGTAAGTGCTCAGACCCTCATAGAACTGACGGTGGGGTTTGGGGTGGGGTAGTGAAATTACCAGTTGTGAGCATATTAGGGTGAACAGCTTTCTCTGTTTTTTTCTTATTATTAATTTATATACCACTTAATTCTAAAATAGGCTTCCCAGCAGTTTGTAAGTGTGAAAACCAACTACATACACAAGCAGGGAAATATAAACATCCATAATTAGAATATGCAATGAGACCATCCCATTAAAACAACACTGTAATTAAAACGGGAGACTTGGGCTGAGAGATCAATCAAGGGAATGCTTCTGCTAACAGGTGCATCTTCAAAAGCTGGTGGGATGCCAGTAAAGATCCCATCAACCAATTTTTTTTGTCCATTAATTAGTAGGCACCAATTTTAATCAGTGTGATTATGAGTGAAGAGCATATTTGTTTATTTTTCAGACTGTGCTGGTCCTGATGTCAAGGTGGCCTTTTCTTCTAACAGCGTACAGTGGTACCTTGGGTTAAGTACTTAATTTGTTCCAGAGGTCCGTTCTTAACCTGAAACTGTTCTTAACCTGAAGCACCACTTTAGCTCATGGGGCCTCCCGCTGCCGCCACGCCGCCGGAGCACAATTTCTGTTCTCATCCTGTAGCAAAGTTTCTAACCCAAGGTGCTATTTCTGGGATAGCGGAGTCTGTAACCTGAAGCGTATGTAACCTGAAGCGAATGTAACCCGAGGTGCCACTGTAGTTGCTCTTGCTTACTGTCATGGTACAGTTCTTTCAGTATCTCGGAAAGGCACCAGCCCTGAGGCTTGGGTAACAGCAGATTTCTTTGGAGTGATCATTCTGTGATATTATGGCTGTGAACAAAGCTGTATTGTAACTTCTGAATAAATTTTTTGGGGGGGGGATATTTGTTTTAAATTTAATTGACATCAATTCATCCATTTCAAAAGTAGGATTGCAATGTTTGATCTGCTAGATTATAAAATGCTTTGAATCTATAATCAAACAGTGGTAGTTTTCTTTTTTCAAACCAACCATGCATTATCTTTCCTACAAGTGCTTATACAAGCTGCAGATAGCTAGCACCATCTTAAAGAGGTATTCTCCCTTTTTTCTCACAAAGGAAAGAAGGCCTTGCTTAAGATGCTACCAGCTGCAGCACATGTAAGGTAAAGGGACCCCTGACCATTAGGTCCAGTCGTGGCCGACTCTGGGATTGCAGCGCTCATCTCGCTTTATTGGCTGAGGGAGCCGGTGTACAGCTTCTGGGTCATGTGGCCAGCATGACTAAGCCGCTTCTGGCGAACCAGAGCAGCGCACGGAAACGCCGTTTACCTTCCCACCTATTTATCTACTTGCACTTTGACGTGCTTTCGAACTGCTAGGTTGGCAGGAGCAGGGACCGAGCAATGGGAGCTCACTCCATCGCGGGGAATCGAACCGCCGACCTTCTGATTGGCAAGTCCTAGGCTCTGTGGTTTAACCCACAGCGCCACCCGCGTCCCTGCAGCACTTGTACACATTATCTAAAAAGAAAGGGGGAAAGCATGATGCTTCATTTGTATTATTTGTATCAATGTACAAATCTGTACACATTTAATAAGTTCATGAAGAGCTTATATATATATATATATATATATATATATAGTGATAGGCCTAGTTGAAAGGCCTTTGGCATCTCAAGCTGAAAAATCCCAGGTATCAGGTGGTACGAAAAATATCTGGCAGGCAGAGATGCTAGACAGTCACTGCCTGTCAGAATAGACAACAGTAAATGGACAAATGGTCTGATTCAGTATCACTGCATGTATTCATCTTCATGAGAGTCAGGCAATTAGCCAAGTCAGATTTATTTATGTATCCACTTCCTGCAATTAGTGCACTCCAAGTAGGCTTGCACCAGATATAAATGCATCATCATTCATTCTCTCTAACAGAGAACTCAGGTGGTGAGGGCTGACAGTTTTGCAACCAAAATGGGGCCAAGTGAGAAATGAGAGAGAGAGAGAAATTGGCATCCTTGGAGTATCTACAAGGTTTTTAGTACACCTTTTAAAACATCATCATCCTATATTATTATTTATACCCCGCCTATCTGGGTGGGTTTCCCCAGCCACTCTGGACAGCTCCCAACAGAATATTAAAAACACGACAAAACATCAAACATTAAAAACTTCCCTAAACAGGGCTGCCTTCAGATGTCTTCTGAAAGTCAGATAGTTACTTATCTCCTTGACATCTGATGGGAGGGTGTTCCACAGGGTGGCCACCACCACCGAGAAGGCCCTCTGCCTGGTTCCCTGTAACCTCACTTTTCGCAGTGAGGGAACTGCCAGAAGGCCCTCGGTGCTGGACCTCAGTGTACGGGTAGAATGATGGGGGTGGAGACGCTCCTTCAGGTATACCAGACCAAGGCCGTTTAGGGCTTTAAAGGTCAGCACCAACACTTTGAATTGTGCCCGGATATGTACTGGGAGCCAATGTAGGTCTTTCAAGACCGGTGTTATATGGCCTCAGCAGCCACTCCCAGTCAGCAGTCTAACTGCCACATTCTGAATTAATTGTAGTTTCTGAGTCACCTTCAAAGGTAGAGTGCGTTGCAGCCAAGTGGAAGATAACTATAACTAAACAAGCAAACAAACAAACAAACAAAAACCTATTAAGGGCTAAATCCAGTGGTGCTTGTGCCCACTGGAACTGGTAGTGTGATAAGTAGGGAGACAAACAGTAGGTGGCGCTACAGCCAATGACAGACGGAGCCAACTGATTCCAAATTTGCCCCCATCCTTCTGCCTGCTGAGTTCTATAAGGGCAACACTGAAGCTAAGGAGGAAGATTATTTCAGGCAGTTCCACCTCCCGGACTGATTGTAAGTAAAAAGACAAGGGTTTGGCTGCGGTTGGTGGAGCTGTGACCTATATACCCTGTTAGACCAGCCTCCACTGACTAAATCCCAACAGACCAACGAGAACAGAATAAAGGCGAGAGATGGAATATGGAAGGCCATAGCTAGCTAGTTGGCTGAAACCATATGAGACTATCTTTAGCATTTTCTTTCTGGCCCCACTCGTTTCTTCTAATAGCAAACTCAGGTGGTTGAACGCCGATAGAATTGGAGCCCAAAACTGGGCCACTGAGAAACAAGAGGAAGGCATGTTTGGATGAGCACAGATGGAAATATCAATGCTATTGTTTTGAAGGCAACCCACAGGGCAACCCCTAATGAGGACTAAGCATGTTCAGTTGCTTCAGAAGGTTGAGTGTCATTTGGAAAACCAGGGTGTGGGAGAGCGAATTGGTGTGTTTGAATGCCTTGCAACCTAATAGCATCCTAGAGGGAGTTAGGATGAGGCAGCTGGAATCCTGACCAGGAACACTCCTGTTGGGTGTGAGGCAAGGGCGTAGTCAAGATTTATGGTGCTGGAGGAGACTCTTGAGAGTCCCATGGACTGCAAGAAGATCAAACCGATCTATTCTGAAGGAAATCAGCCCTGAGTGCTCACTGAAAGGACAGATCCTGAAGCTGAGGCTCCAATACTTTGGCCACCTCATGAGAAGAGAAGACTCCCTGGAAAAGACCCTGATGTTGGGAAAGATGGAGGGCACAAGGAGAAGGGGACAACAGAGGACGAGATGGTTGGACAGTGTTCTCGAAGCTACCAGCATGAGTTTGACCAAACTGCGGGAGGCAGTGGAAGACAGGAGTGCCTGCCGTGCTCTGGTCCATGGGGTCACGAAGAGTCGGACATGACTAAACGACTAAACAACAACAACAGTGCCAGATTTACGTATAAGCTAAACAAGCTATAGCTTAGGGCCCCACTCTCTTGGGGCCCCCCCAAAAAAAATTAAAGGAAAAAAAACACCTTGATGTACATTTCCAAAATGCAAGATAAAAAACTAATAAAATAAAATCTACATACACCAACAGTATTTTGTGTTGTGTAGGCTCCTATGGTGTAAGTAATAGATACCTATTAGGTCCATAAATTGGGACGCAGGTGGCGCTGTGGGTAAAACCTCAGTGCCTAGGACTTGCCGATCGTCAGGTCGGCGGTTCGAATCCCCGCGGCGGGGTGTGCTCCCGTCGTTCGGTCCCAGCGCCTGCCAACCTAGCAGTTCGAAAGCACCCCCGGGTGTAAGTAGATAAATAGGGACCGCTTACTAGCGGGAAGGTAAACGGCGTTTCCGTGTGCTGCGCTGGCTTGCCAGATGCAGCTTGTCACGCTGGCCACATGACCCGGAAGTGTCTTCGGACAGCGCTGGCCCCTGGCCTATAGAGTGAGATGGGCGCACAACCCCAGAGTCGGACACGACTGGCCCGTACGGGCAGGGGTACCTTTACCTTTACTTTAGGTCCATAAATTACCCTATAGCATATATTCAACACAAAAAACAGCGACAATTTGTTGTTGACAAAGGACAGCTGGACATATAAAGGGCCCCATTACCTTCAGTAGCTTGGGGCCTCATCAAACCTAAATCCAGGCCTGTGTTAGAGGGGCAGGCTTCATGAAGTAGTTTTACTGATTTACTTGATTGGGGGGCAGCTGCCCCCCTGGCTATGCCCATGGTGTGAGCCTGCAAACCTACCACACTCACATTCCATAATAATAAAATTTCATTCAAAACACGACTAACCAAAAAAACACAGAACAAGCAACACTAGTAATCAATACAGTCACAGTACATTTGCCCAAACTAGCATTTTAAACGTTATTTAATTGACTTGACACATTCAAAATCCCTTTATAAGTATTAGTAGCTGCTTAATGCTTGAAACACTCTCCTGCAGAATGAGGTTTTGCGCATCGCTCAACATTAAGAGTTCACGAGCTACACTATTTTGGCCCCAGCAAGCATTCGGATCTAACGAGCGCCTGTTCAAATTGCAAGCAAAATATGTTGGCTACTGGGATGCACATGAATGCCTCGAAAAGAGTCACCTGGGATATGTGGTGGTGATGGGGGAACCTAAACAGCTCTGCGAATCCACTCTCAGTAATACTCACGGGTGAATTTTCCTTAACCGTTTGCTGAACTTAGCAGTTGCAGGTATCTCTCACTTGCTTCAAACAGAATATTCCAAGGCGATGCCAAAGGTGTCTTAAGATGCACGAAAATAGAACATGATGGGGCTAACACATTTATTCCTGACTGAGAGGTGCGTAGGACAAAACACTGGAGGAAAGACTGGAGGCTACATGCTTTTGCAGGGAATCAAAGTGTATTTTACTCCTTCCCACGCAATCAAACTTTATTTTTAGTTCCATCAGAGTTTTATTAATTGCTGCAGCAAAATTAATTGCTACTACTCAGTTTTAAGGTGGTGGGATGCAGTTTTAATTAGCGCCCCCCCCCCAATCTTTATGTTTTTAATGGAATTTTGTACATCACTTGGAATGGTAGTTGTGTCCTGAATTGATGATTTATTTAACAAATAAGTATTGCATTTTCTTGGCTGGATAACAATTCCTCTCTGCTGTCTGGTTTTTAAAAGGCAAGGTTTCTAGTCCTTAAAGCTGTGTTTGAAAGTATAATAGCAACATGCTGCGAAATCTTGCAAACTCGAAGAGAGAGCTGAGTAGGATTTTTGGAAGTCAGCGGGTAGAACCTCAGATAAAACTATGAAAATATGAAAATATAGACAGATTTTCTTAAGGGGCATGGTTTATGCTTTTGTCCCTCCCCATGTCCTATTTCTGGGCTTCCCAGGGACACCAGGTTGGCCACTGCGTAGGAAAGAGGATGCCAGACTAGATCAACTAGATCAACTCTGTGGTCTGATGGTGCAGAGAGGGCCCTGCTCATGTTCTCTTTCAACTGTGCAGTTCAAAGCCAAACGTGCAGAAGATGCTGCTGATGCAGAAAGGTACAATATGGCTTGGGATTGTTGTGCATCCCCTGGACTGAACCATCTGCAGATATGGATGGCGGATCTCTTGCCTGTGCAAGATGCCTAGACCCCTCCATCAGATGCATCACAACCCAAGTCATGATGTGCCACAGGTAGACCTATATGTCTGGACTAAAGCCTGCCCTGCTTTATGATAGCCATGTTCAAATATATAAAAGGATGTCACATAGAGAAGGGAGAAAGGTTGTTTTCTGCTGCTCCAGAGAAGCGGACACGGAGCAATGGATCCAAACTACAAGAAAGAAGATTCCACCTAAACATTAGGAAGAACTTCCTGACAGTAAGAGCTGTTCGACAGTGGAATTTGCTGCCAAGGAGTGTGGTGGAGTCTCCTTCTTTGGAGGTCTTTAAGCAGAGGCTTGACAACCATATGTCAGGAGTGCTCTGATGGTGTTTCCTGCTTGGCAGGGGGTTGGACTCGATGGCCCTTGTGGTCTCTTCCAACTCTATGATTCTATGATTCTATGCTTCAGTTTTCACCAAGGCTATTGGAAATCACAATTCCCTATGCAGGTCTAATCAGAAGAAGGCCTCCTTATATTCTCAAATAAATATACAGTGGTACCTCGGGTTACAGACGCTTCAGGTTACAGACGCTTCAGGTTACAGACTCTGCTAACCCAGAAAAAGTACCTCGGGTTCAGAACTTTGCTTCAGGATGAGAACAGAAATCGCGCAGCAGTGGCGCGGCGGCAGCGGGAGGCCCCGTTAGCTAAAGTGGTGCTTCAGATTAAGAACAGTTTCAGGTTAAGAACGGACCTCCAGAACGAATTAAGTTCTTAACCCGAGGTACCACTGTACAGAATATATATATATATATTAATTTTTAAAAGTACAATGGACCAATACAGTTACAGTTCTGGAAAGCAAGTGAAAGCAATTGTAATAAAAAGTTAAAATTTGTTTCTGATTTTTGTGTGTGTGTGTGAACACTCCCCCCTCCTCCAACCACACATATACACAAAGAAAGACTATGGCGGAAGACTACCAATTTGTACTCAGATAGCTGGCGTGTGTGTGTGTGTGATTGTGTGTGTGTGTGTGTGTGTGTGTGTTTGTGTGTGTAAGTGTGTGTGTGTCTTATTTTCCAGGCAACTCATACAGCGGAGGATGGGGGTGGAGTGGAGGAATCAAATTTTAAAAATCAATTCATTAAGATGGCCCCTTGCCATTTCCACACCCTACACAACTACATAGACTCAGGACAAATTGCAAGAAGCATTTAATCAGCGAGGGAAAGACGAGGAGGGAATCAAGGAGGGTAACAACCTGGAAGGCACTGTTGTGAGATGGAAGAATGTGTTTGGGGAATGCTTTGGGAAGCATCCGAGGCTGCATCCGACAAAGGATCGTGGAGGTGGGTGGTGGTTTAAGCCCGAATGACCTCCTCCAAGGCCCCCTAAGACGCCGCGTTGGCCACCTTTTGAGCAATTCACTCCGCGCATTATTCAGAAACCCGGCGCGTTCTCCTAGCCTGTTGGAAACGAATCAATGCGCCTTGCATTGCTCATTGGCTCTGGCAAGGCCCCAGGCAAGCGAGGAGGCCTTTTACTACTCGCTCGCGGGAAAGTCGCTCTGTAACAGGGAATCCGCATCGCGTGCACGGTTCCCAGGCGGGCGGCGGCGCCCTTCCTCCCATCCTCCTTGCGCAGGGATGCCAAAAAAAGCAGCAGCCCGGGTCCTCCCTAGCATATTAACCAATCGCCGCAGCAGAGGCGTCTCGGAGGATGCTCTGCAGCCAATCCGGCTGCGTCATGATGCTTCTGGTACCTGCGGTGCTCGGGGGGGGGGGGGGGGAGAGGAGGGAGCCCACCTCGGTTGTGCCAAAAGCTGGTGGTGGAAGCTGCAGGCAGGCAGGCAGAAGGCAAAGCGGAGCATTGGTGGGAAGAGGAGCGGCTGCCCTGCTTCCGGGGCTCCCTTTCACTCCGTTTGGCTCAGATCACGTCTCTTTCCAGAGACTCCTGCAGCCAAGCTGGTGCCAATTAATTGCTCTGCTGTCCTTTGGGCACAGGACTGCCATACACAAGGCCTTGCAGAGCCAGGCAGAGGGCCAGGCCAGGTAGATAATGTGCCCCCCCCCTTTTTAACCCATGGGACAACTGAAGTCTTATAAATAAATAAGTATATAAATAAGTTTGTTTATTTATTTATACTTATATACATTTATATTTATATACTTGATATTTATGAATTTATAAATAAATTGCAACCCCAGAGTCGGTCACGACTGGACCTAATAGTCAGGGGTCCCTTTACCTTTATATAAAAGGGACGTGGGTGGTGCTGTGGGTTAAATCACAGAGCCTAGGACTTGCCGATCAGAAGGTCGGCGGTTTGAATCCCCGCGACGGGGTGAGCTCCCGTTGCTCGGTCCCTGCTCCTGCCAACCTAGCAGTTTGAAAGCATGTCAAAGTGCAAGTAGATAAATAGGTACCACTCCGGCGGGAAGGTGACCGGCGTTTCCGTGTGCTGCTCTGGTTCGTCAGAAGCGGCTTAGTCGTGCTGGCCACATGACCTGCAAGCTATACGCCGGCTCTCTCAGCCAATAAAGTGAGATGAGCGCCGCAACCCCAGAGTCGGTCACGACTGGACCTAATGGTCAGGGGACCTTTTACCTTTATATAAATAATTTCCACAAAAGTTATGCTGATAAATAATTTTATTTCAAGGCTTGAACCGTATCTGCATATAAAGACAAAATGATTGTGAATATGCTGACTGAAGACTCCTTTGGAATCGGCCCATATGACCCCCCCCCCCCCCCGTCTGGGTCTGGCCATACACACTTGCACCCTGTCATTTCACAGCGGCTAACTCAGCGGTTGGACCTCAACCCCCCCCCCGAAGCGCACTCTATTGTCACTTGACAGATGGAGGCCCACAACAACAACAGGCCAAAAATAGCTTTCTCCAGTAGAGAATGAGAGTCTTAACCTTTGGGTTGTGGGTTCGAGTACCACACTGGGCAAAAGATTTCTGCATTGCAGGGGGTTGGACTAGATGACCCCTGCGGTCCTTTCCAACTCTACAGTTCTATGATTCTGAGCAAAAAGCAGCTTCCATCCTACCCCCTGCTTTGAATTCTTCTTCCTCGGTACTTCCTTTGCAGATCCCAGCACAGGATTCGCCAACCTGGTGTCCTCCAGCGTCGTTGGACTACAACTCCCATCAGCTCCTGCCACGAGCAGCTGAACTGGTTGGGGCTGATGGGAGCTGTAGTCCAACAGCCATCGGAGGGCGCCACGCTTTCCAAACACTTTTAGGGCATTGCACAGGGCTGGGGGCGGGTAACATTCTTTCTAGGGTGCTGAAGATTGTAGGAAGCAGAGCTGAGCCAAAATGTCTCACCATAATTTGGGGGTGGGGGGGTGGACAAAATATATTTGCTTTTCTCCTCCCCCACCCAAAGAAAGACCACTTTGCAGATTTTCCTCCAAATAGTCACCATCATATCTATATATTTGCAATGGCTTCCCATTTTTACCCACAATGCCCTAGAATGATACTAGGTCTGATGTATTAGGTTAGAAAATGGTTCCCAAGCTGTCATGTCAACACAGTTGCTGCTGCTCTTACTTACAGCCTTGGATAAAGGAGGGCGAGAGAAAAACAATGGTACTGCCACCAGAACAGGGACGTGGGTGGCGCTGTGGGTTAAACCACTGAGCCTAGGACTTGCCGATCAGAAGGTCGGCGGTTCGAATCCCTGCGACGGGGTGAGCTACCGTTGCTCGGTCCCTGCTCCTGTTCACCTAGCAGTTCGAAAGCACGTCAAAGTGCAAGTAGATAAATAGGTACCGCTCTGGTGGGAAGGTAAACGGCGTTTCCGTGCGCTGCTCTGGTTTGCCAGAAGCAGCTTAGTCATGCTGGCCACATGACCCGGAAGCTGTACGCCGGCTCCCTCGGCCAATAAAGCGAGATGAGTGCCGCAACCCCAGAATCGGTCATGAATGGACCTAATGGTCAGGGACCCCTTTATCTTTACCTTTACCTCTAGCTATATCAGGGGTCAGCAAACTTTTTCAGCAGAGCACCAGTCCACTGTCCCTCAGACCTTTTGGTGGACTGGACTATATTTTGAAAAAAGAAGAAGAACGAATTCCTATGCTCCACAAATAACCCAGAGATGCATTTTAAATAAAAGCACACATTCTACTCATGTAAAAACACCAGGCAGGCCCCACAAATAACCCAGAGCTGCATTTTAAATAAAAGTACATTCTACTCATGTAAGAACACGCTGATTCCTGGACCGTCCCCCGGCCGGATTTAGAAGGCGATTGGGCTGGATCCGGCCCCCAGGCCTTAGTGTGCCTACCCATGAACTAGATTTATGAATAGCAGGAGTCTCATTGCAGTCAGGTGGCGCCGGGAGCCCTCTCTAAATGCAGACACTTCATTTTCGGCGGGAGATGGAGGTGGTAATAATACCACCCCTGGGCATTTAAGTAGCATATTTCCAGTGTTCAGGGCACCTCCTATTAATTGCATTGATGCCCCTCACGACCGCCTTGCAAAGCAGGCCAGTGTCACCATTCTCCCTATTGCAGGTGAGGGCTAATGGAATTTGAGCAAATAGTGGCTTCTCCAGGGAGGCTGAGCCCAGGGATTCCCCAACTCGCACTGTATGCGCTGTGTCAGCTCTTCTGCAGCTGCTGCTCCATGGAAATGTATTAGTAGCAAGGGGGACTACGGAGAGAGTTGCATCTGGTCAGAATCCAAGCTGGTGCTTTCCAAAAGTGGCAAAGGGAGACGGGAAAACAGAGTGAGAAGAAAACAGAGCTCTAGCACCACCTGGCGGTTGCAATCCAAAGCTGTCTTTAAAAAAAAATACTATTTTTTGTGGCCTTGTTTTCCTTGGGGCTACTTAACAAACCTACTTCCAGTTGGGTTCATTTCCACAACAGGGTCCTGTTATCCAGAATTGCAGCCTAATTCTTACATCACCATGTCACATGGTGAAATATACTGAGTCGCAAAGTGATTTCATGCTCTTTATTCAGCTCATAGTGGTGAGGAGGAATGAATGAAAGTCCCCTCAAAGTATCTGCTTTATATACATTATTTACACAATGGGCTGCACATGATTGGCTAATTCTGGAATTCTACTGTAAGCCAATCAGGTTGTGGATTCACTTCTATCTGGAGCATGATTGGGTGGTTCCTGCCAACCAATCAGACTGCTGCATTGTTCTAGGACCAATCAGACTGATGCATTCTGAATCCTATTGTACTAGGACCAATCAGACTGCTGCAATTTGGATCCTATTGTTCTAGGACCAATCAGACTGCTGCAGTTTGGATCCTATTCAACTCAGTACATAACACATGGTAACCCAACCTCCGTTCCCTCTGCTACCCTGATCAGACTGTCCAGAGCTGGCCCTATCCCTAGACAGAGTGAGGCCATCGCCTCAGCTGGTGGATGCAGGAGGGCAGTAGCAACAGCCTCCTGTTTCTCTTCAGTCCCCTGGTTTGCACCATGTGGCCTGCCCTGCACCCCAGAACTACCTTGCTGCCCTCAGGTGAGATGGAAGACACTGCCCCATTGCCGGTATAGGAATAGGTAAAGGTAATGAGACCCCTGACCATTAGGTCCTGTCGTGGCCAAGTCTGGGGTTGTGGCGCTCATCTCGCTTTATTGGCCGAGGGAGCCGGCGTACAGCTTCCGGGTCACGTGGCCAGCATGACTAAGCCGCTTCTGGCGAACCAGAGCAGGCACGGAAACGCCGGTCACCTTCCCGCCGGAGTGGTACCTGTTTATCTACTTGCACGTTGATGTGCTTTTGAACTGCTAGGTGGGCAGGAGCTGGGACTGAGCAATGGAAGCTCACCCCATCGTGGGGATTCGAACCTCTGACCTTCTGATCGGCAAGTCCTAGGTTCTGTGGTTTAACCCACAACGCCACCCGTGTCCTGGTATAGGAATAGTAAGATTCAATTGCCCGCCTGGTTGGCTTCTATGTGTCCTGCTGTGAGGCAGCAAAATATATTGGGCTGGCCCCTGTCAGCCAGCCGTTGTTCTGAAGGGCCACTTCAAGAAAGGAGTGGTGCGAGATGGGCCTCAACTTTTATCTCCTAAGCCTAATGTTTAAAAAGCAAGTTACATTGCCACAAATTTCTGCTTTTTATGGTTGGCAATTGGGGAAAGAGGAGGTGTGGTCTTTCTGGAAAGCCAGATTTGGTCATGAGATGCTGTTTTTGATTCCTATTGTTCTGCATAAGTCCTTGCTGGGAAGGATTACAGTGGTACCTCGGGTTACATACGCTTCAGGTTACAGACTCCACTAACCCAGAAATAATACCTTGGGTTCAGAACTTTGCTTCAGGATGAGAACAGAAATTGTGCTCCGGCGGCGCGGCAGCAGCGGGAGGCCCCATTAGCTAAAGTGGTGCTTCAGGTTAAGAACAGTTTCAGGTTAAGTACGGACCTCCGGAACGAATTAAGTACTTAACCTGAGGTACCACTGTATTATCTGAAACTCTGGATAGCTGTCAGTGCTAACAGCCCTGAAGTAGATGGACCCATGGTCTGGCCTCTTTCAACATAAAATTACAGGCCTCCATTTCAGCCTTTCGAGGGCTGTGTGTGGATATAGCTCCATTTGTTTGTCATGAACTGTTTTTTTCTGAGTGTGAGAGCTGAATCTTCTCAGATCACAATTTGAATTATTTCAGCACACTGGGGACGTATACACGCCATACATTTAAAGCAAAATACTTTCACTGAAGAATCCTGGGGTCTTTACTTTGTTAAAAGTGCTGGGAATTGTAGTTCTGGGAGGGGTAAGCGACAGTTCAAAGCATTCTTTGGGGCTTTTGCTCTAAATGCATGGTGCGTACAGCTATCTGCTCAGTGCTGGCCCTACCATTGGGTAGCAAACGGTTCATATTGTTTCTTCGTTTTTAAATTTTATTTATACTTTTCAGATATATACATTTCACTGATTTTACAATCATATTGACATTTTAAAACTCGACTTCCTTCCCCTTCTTTCTGCGGTTCCTTAAATTTATTTTTAATATCTTCTGCACATCCAAATTAACACAACTTATTCATTTCTCTCTCTCTCTCTCTCTCTCTCTCTCTCTCTCTCACACACACACACACACACACTCTTACGTAGTTGCAGGTTATTACAATAATCCTGCTAGTCTTTTTATCTGTTTACAATTTATCTGTAAATATTCAATAAACCATTTCCATTCTTTTATAAAAAGTTTGTTATCTTGATTTCTTATTCTTCTGGCAAGTTTCACCCTTTCTGCACATTACATAAGTTTTTGTATCCATTTTTCATTTGCTGGGACTTCTTTCCATTCGGGAGCAAGTAACATTCTTGCTCAGACGGTTCATAATTTAATGTATTTGTATTTATTTTTACAGCAGGGAAGGTGGTGGAAAAGAGAGTTACGGGTGAAATTTTCCTGCTTCAGGTGCCACAATAACTTGGCTGGATACGAGGCACTTCGACTTAACTGGGCATGTGTGTGGCATTTGTTCTCCACCTCAGAAAATACCTTCCGCCTGCTGAAGGCTATGGAAAGGAGAAATGAGGAAGAGTTCGCAGAGACATCTTGTTACTCCTTGCAGAGACTGAGCTCCACCTCCGTTGTGAGCCCGCTCGCTGGAACTGGAAGCCTGCTGAGGCATGAAAAGGCCTGGCAAAACGGCCTGTCTGGTTTCCACCACCCTGCGGAACCCTCTGCTGAGCCTTGTTACTGGCTAGCACTTCAGCACATAGCTCAGAGGGGAAACAGCTGACCCTGTCAGGTCTCTGAAAGGGAAGCTGCTCCACAATGCAATGTGACAAAAGCGGGTGGCAGCCGCTAGGATAGCCCCGAGAGCAGCGGCGGTGGTGGTGGCGGCAGCAGCGGCTGCAGCAGCTAAGTACCAGAGATCAGGAAGTACCGTATTTTTCGCTCTATAAGACGCACAATACGCACCTAGTTTTTGGAGGAGGAAAACAAGAAAAAAAAAATATTCTGGATCTCAGAAGCCAGAACTGCAAGAGGGATCGCTGCGCAGTGAAAGCAGCAATCCCTCTTGCTGTTCTGGCTTCTGGGATCGCTGTGCAGTGAAAGCAGCAATCCCTCTTGCTGTTCTGGCTTCTGGGATAGCTGCGCAGCCTGCATCCGCTCCATAAGACGCACGCACATTTCCCCTTACTTTCTAGGAGGGAAAAAGTGAGTCTTATAGAGCAAAAAATACGGTAGGTTGCTTGCAAGCACTGCCCTTGCTGACAAGCCTTTCATGTATAAACCAGCACTGTATTAAAGGATGGGGAGAGCCTAGGCGAAGCGATATTCCTTCACCATTCCCCCAGAAAAAGCAGGGTGGTCAATTACTGCAGGTCAGGAGAATTCAGGGAACGTAAGGAGAGAGATGGTGCTGGAGGAGACTCTTGAGAGTCCCATGGACTGCGAGAAGATCAAACCACTCCATTCTTAAGGAAACCAGCCCTGAGTGCTCACTGGAAGGACAGATCGTGAAGCTGAGGCTCCAATACTTTGGCCACCTCATGACAAGAGAAGACTCCCTGGAAAAGATGGAGGGCACAAGGAGAAGGGGATGACAGAGAACGAGATGGTTGGACAGTGTTCTCGAAGCTACCAGCATGAGTTTGACCAAACTGCGGGAGGCAGTGGAAGACAGGAGTGCCTGGCGTGCTCTGGTCCATGGGGTCACGAAGAGTCGGACACGACTAAACAACAACAACAAGAAGAGAGAGAGAGAGAGGCCTGCTGGATTGGGCAGTGGCCCATCTAGTCCAGCATCTATTTCTTACAGCAGCAGCCAACTAGATGCCTATGGGAAACCCATAAGCGGAAGCCGAGCTCAGCAGCGCTCTCCCCTGCTTGCAACTGGTTTTTAGAGACATATAGCCTCCAGTAGTGGAGTCTCTCCTAGCCCTGCCTGAAAAGGTTGGAGGTTGAGCCAACCTTTCTGTGTGCACAGCAGATGAACTATTGCTGAACTACAGGCCCTGCTCCTGTTATTTAGAAGTATACTGCATGCGAATGCAGATGACCCTGCGCATAAACTGCAGCTCTGGATCAGACCCTGAACGGCTGGACCCCTGCATCAGTTTCTCAGTTTCTGATCATGTAAATGCAGACCACCAGAGGGCTCAATAAATCCTATTATTTGTTGCCTGCCATGGACAGCAGGAATTGTCAAGCATAAACAGCGGTTAGGCTATGTTCGGTTTGGCACATCACAGCAACCCCATCCATGCTACATCCAACTTTTAAAGTAGCCAAATGTGCAGGCATTTGGAGGTTCTCTCTCCATGTTGCTAAAGTTTCAGCTGCTGATTTCTGCAGTTTGAGATGCAATTTAAGACACAGAAGCTGGTCAGTTGGCAATCTTGGCAATTGATATCATGGACTCTTGTTTTCCGTCACCATTGAGCTACGCTGATTAAGATTTATTCCCCCCTCCCCAACACCTGTGTATTTGTAAGTTGTGGTCAGAGTGCCTGGGAATAAAGGTAAAGGGACCCCTGACCATTAGGTCCAGTCGCGGCCGACTCTGGGGTTGTGGCGCTCATCTCGCTTTATTGGTTGAGGGAGCTGGCATACAGCTTCCGGGTCACGTGGCCAGCATGACTAAGCCGCTTCTGGCGAACCAGAGCAGTGCACGGAAACGCCGTTTAGCTTCCCGCCGGAGCGGTACCTATTTATCTACTTGCACTTTAACATGCTTTCGAGCTGCTAGGTTGGCAGGAGCTGGGACCGAGCAATGGGAGCTCACCCCGTCAAGGGGATTCGAACCGCCGACCTTCTTGGCAAAGCATTACTGGTATTAATAATATTGTTTGTTGTTGTTTAGTCGTTTAGCCATGTCTGACTCTTCGTGACCCCCTGGACCAGAGCACGCCAGGCACTTCTGCCTTCCACTGCCTCCCACAGTTTGGTCAAACTCATGCTGGTAGCTTCGAGAACACTGTCCAACCATCTCATCCTCTGTCGTCCTCTTCCCCTTGTGCCCTCCATCTTTCCCAACATCAGGGTCTTTTCCAGGGAGTCTTCTCTTCTCATGAGGTGGCCAAAGTATTGGAGCCTCAACTTCAGGATCTGTCCTTCCAGTGAGCACTCAGGGCTGATTTCCTTCAGAGTGGATAGGTTTGATCTTCTTGCAGTCCATGGGACTCTCAAGTCTCCTCCAGCACCATAATTCAAAAGCATCAATTCTTCGAGCAGCCTTCTTTATGGTCTAGCTCTCACTTCCCTACATCACTCAATATTGTTAGTAGTATCAATAATAACTGATCCACGTGCACGCGAGCGGCCATCCTGCAGTCGCTTTTCGCTTTGGGCGCGCGCGCGCGACAGCACACACACACAAAAAACCCCCTCGCCGCTGCCACCAAAGTTCCACGCGCAGCCATTGGCTCGCAGCCCTGCAATTCCCAGAGCCGGAGTCCGGCCCCGCCCACACAGCCCCGCCCACGGACACGCCCCCTCACACCTCCTCCTCCACTTCCTAAGCCCCGCCCTTCCGCTTCTTCCTTTTCTTCCCCTGGAAGAGTCAAAGAGGGAGGGAGGGGGGGTGTTTTCGCGCTCTCTTCGGGCCAATAGGGAAGGGGTATCCTTTCCGGGCGGCCGGTGGTGGTGTTGGTGTTCGCTCTCGTGTCGCGCTGTAATGACGGCATCGCTCTCCTTTCCCGGAAGCGGAAGGCGGTTGGGATGGAGAAGGCGCTGGCGCTGCAGGGGCGGCGAGTCCGGGGCTCGGGCCCGTGAGTGCGGGGCGGGGATGGCAGGAGCCCCGGGCGACCCCACCTCCGCCCTTCAGGGGCCCGGTGCCGGGGAGCGCGCTTTTGCGGAGCTGCTGCTGGAGTTCTCGAGGGCGCAGTACCGGGCCCGGGATGGAGGGGGCGGTAGCGGGGGAGGCGGAGGAGGAGGCACCTCTGCAGGTGGAGGCAGCGGCAGCGGCGGGGCCGGCAGCAGCGCCAAGGTGAGCCTGAGGGGTGGGCTGGGCCTGCCTCATTCAGCGCCGATCTGCACGGCCCTTGCCTTAAACTGTCCCCCCAGGTTGCTACTGATCCCTCTCCTCTGAGAAGTGCATGACTGGCACAAAAACAAAAAACCTCCCACTGGTGAACAGTTTCTTCCAGCTTGGAGATGCCTTTTCATTATTATTCCCCACCGACCATCAAAGGCATAAGCAGGACGGCAGCCGGACATTCCTCTGTCGTGCCTGCAACCCAGACGCAGCTGAGAATTGTTGTTTTGATTTATTATTTGTACCCAGCCCACCACACTGGGTTTTATACTCTTGCCTTTCCTCCACCCAGTGGGTTCAAGGCACTCGCTTACAGATAAAAATAAGAACTGCTAAAAGCATTGGGGGGAAACCACAACAGTTAAGCACTGGCAGAAAGAAAGCTAAAAATTCTGAGAAGTGTTTTTGTGTTGCATTTTAATTGCCTTCCAGAGAGGAGGCCGTATTAGCAGCAAAAGAGGGCATATTTATAAAGATGTGTCAAATCCATTACGCCGTAAGCTTCTGTTGCGCTACAGTCCTCTCTGTCTGATACGTGAAGTGTTACCTGTAGTTGGGTCAATTTGTAATTTACTGTGAACCAATTTTGGAGCCAAGCTTTGGCTGAAAAGAGTGGATAGGTGAATCAACACCTGTTCTCTGCAGCGTGAAATCCCTGTCCATTAAAAGAGATCCCTACATGATCCCTGTTAATACTGCAAAGCTCCTCCCTTATTTTAGTGCAGTTGTTTTAAAACAAATCCTTATATGGGGATTTTCTGGGTTTCTTGTATGGTGCTTCATTGCAAAATAAGCCATGGGAAAACAGATTAGGAAAGGAAGGTGGGGTGGAGAGAGAAGGTACTGTGTTGTATGAAGTTATGACTTCCCTAACACAAGTAGACAACCCTAGCATCCCTGGTTGCTCCATGTCTATACTCCCAAGTGCACAATCGGATTCTGCATGGCCTTTGTGGGTTGGATGTGCTTCATTGGTGCACCTTGTCCTCGTTTATAGAGTAACCTAATGCTCACGTGGTGAACATTGCGAGTCTTGTGTTTCCTCTGTCCAAAGGTTGCCAGATAACCAGAATTCTAATGATAAGCATTTTAAATGCTGCAAGTGCATGGGATAGATGCCAGCTATATAGAGGGTCTCATTATTGGATTTTTGGGGCAGCAAAGATTTCCTTAAGATCAAATGTTTTGCTCCATACTTGCATTTATTTAACCCATGTATGCAGTGTTTGTATGGGACGCGGGTGGCGCTGTGGGTAAAAGCCTCAGCACCTAGGGCTTGCCGATCAAAAGGTCGGTGGTTCGAATCCCCGCGGCGCGGTGCGCTCCCGTCGTTCGGTCCCAGCGCCTGCCAACCTAGCAGTTCGAAAGCACTCCCGGGGGCAAGTAGATAAATAGGGACCGCTTACTAGCGGGAAGGTAAACGGCGTTTCCGTGTGCGGCTCTGGCTCGCCAGAGCAACGATGTCACGCTGGCCACGTGACCCGGAAGTGTCTTCAGACAGCGCTGGCCCCCAGCCTCTTGAGTGAGATGGGCGCACAACCCTAGAGTCTGGCAAGACTGGCCCGTACGGGCAGGGGTACCTTTACCTTTTTTTATGCAGTGTTTGTACAATGTACCAGGCCTTTGGTTTGGATCACAGTACAGACAACTCCCCACTTGTGTGCAATCAGCACATGTGCGGCTGCTGACATGCGTGCCATTAGGAGGTGGGGCAGGGGCAGAACGGACTGGAAGGGACTTGCCTTGCTGATGTGCACGGCGGCCGAGAACGTTACCCCCATGTATAAATAACAATAATTCTGTAATAACTGTTGGTTTGTCTTTGACTTGACTAGATAGAGCGCATTGAGAAATGCTGCCTTGAGTTGTTCGGCAAGGACTACTGCTTCAGCGTGATCCACAATGGGAATGGTGAAATCTGCAGCCATTACCCCCGCCTGATTGTCTTCTTGGAATATGAGAGCACAGATCAAGAGAGGCACACGTAAGTCGTGACTGCTTTCGGGAGGACTGTGCCTTACCCAAATTAACCTGAGCACGTTTGTGACCTGCAGAGTGCGTCACTGTTTTTTTGGGAGATGTACTACAGTACTAGCAAGTTACTAATCGGTCTTTTCGTTCCATTTACTTGGCTCTAAAATTGGCTGTTCACATAAATGTGCACAAGCCCTGGTGTTTTTTCTTATGAATGAGAGGCTACTGTGGTGTGTGAGTTAAGTAGCAACCAACGAATATAAAAAACCCTGCTGGATTAGACCCATCTAGTTTGACATCCTGTTATCACAGTGGCTAACCAGATGCTTGTGGAAAGTCTGCAAGGCAGGACCTGATTATAACAACACTCTCCCCTCTTGTGGTTTCCAGAAAATGGTACTGCCTCCGACAGTGGAGGCAGAACATAGCCATCAGAGCTGGTAGCTATTGATAGCCTTATCCTCTGTGAATTTGTCTAATTCTCTTTTAAACTTCCATGCTGGTGCAACAAGATGGCCTAGATTGGTGGTGTTGCCATCACAAGTGACATTGGGGCTGGCTCAGGATTCAGCAGATCCTACAATGGGCCCTCCTGATGCTGTTTCAGGGGTTTCCGCTGATGAGAATGCCACTGTAGGTAACTTCCATATACCTGCTGTTCAGGCAGTGCATTGAGGTGCCCCTTGCCAGTGGGATTCCTGTACCCCCGCAGCGTTGGGCAGAGGGACACATCTGTGCTATTCAAACCCTCTGCAGCACAGTGCATCAGTGGTTTGAATTGTTCTGCCTCTTAGATACATTTTGCATGTTATGGGGTCCATGCAGTGATAGCCGAGTAGAAATTCAAGCATATGACAGATCTGCACAGTGGGATGGAGAAGGGTGGGGTGGACTTCCTCTTTGTGGTGTAGTGGTTAAGAGCGGTAGTCTCGTAATCTGGGGAACCGGGTTCGCGTCTCCCCTCCTCCACATGCAGCTACTGGGTGACCTTGGGCCAGACATACTTCTTTGAAGTCTCTCAGCCCCACTCACCTCACAGAGTGTTTGTTGTGGGGGAGGAAGGGAAAGGAGAATGTGAGCCGCTTTGAGACTCCTTAAAGGGAGTGAAAGGCGGGATATCAAATCCAAACTCCTCTTCTTCTTCTTTTCACTTTTTTCACTGCTGTGGTTTGAAACACTTTAGAGTTGCTTCATACAGAACTCAATTCCCATGCAGAACTTGAATCTGCAGTGCAGATTTTGTCGTATGTTGCATGTTCCTTGATAAATTTACCACTATTTTTTTTATAATTGTGAGCTCTGTAAGCTTGTTTATAATCCTTTTTCTTGCAGTGAGGCCTAACTGCACTTCTTCTTCTTCTTGTTGTTGTTTAGTCATTTAATCGTGTCCGACTCTTCGTGACCCCATGGACCAAAGCACGCCAGGCACTCCTGTCTTCCACTTCCTCCCGCAGTTTGGTCAAACTCATGCTGGTAGCTTCCAGAACACTGTCCAACCATCTCGTCCTCTGTCGTCCCCTTCTCCTTGTGCCCTCCATCTTTCCCAACATCAGGGTCTTTTCCAGGGAGTTTTCTCTTCTCATGAGGTGGCCAAATTATTGGAGCCTCAGCTTCAGGATCTGTCCTTCCAGTGAGCACTCAGGGCTGATTTCCTTAAGAATAGATAGGTTTGATCTTCTTGCAGTCCATGGGACTCTCAAGAGTCTCCTCCAGCACCATAATTCAAAAGCATCAATTCTTCGGCGATCAGGCTTCTATATGGTTCAGCTCTCACTTCCATAAACCTCTACTGGGAAAACCATAGCTTTAACTATATGGACCTTTGTCGGCAAGGTGATGTCTCTGCTTTTTTAACTCTGCTTCCCCTCTAACAACCCTCAGTGTAGCCATAACCATGAGGCAGGTTGCTGATATTTCCAAGGTACGTTGATATCACTAGATGTCACAGACCACCTCTCCCCAGATAAACCAACCCGGACTTTGCAATCATCATCCCAGGCCCTTGTCTTTGCGTGCCTCCTCTATGTGAGGTCCAGAAGGTGGCAACATGGGAATGGGCCTTTTCTGCAGTGGTTCCCCGTCTGTGGAATGCTCACCCCAGGGAGGTTCACATGGCGCCTTCATTATACACTTTTAGGCACTAGGCGAAAACGTTCCCCTTTAACCATGCCTTTGGCTGACTGATATCCAATGTTCTTTCAAAATGGGTGGGTAAGAGTTATTGTTTTGTTATTTGTCTTGTTTAGTTTTTGGTCTGTTATTATGTACTTGGTGGTTTTACAGTGGTACCCCGCAAGACGAATGCCTCGGAAGACGAAAAACTCGCTAGACAAAAAGGTTTTTCGTTTTCTGAGGTGCTTCGCAAGACGGCTTTTCCTATGGGCTTGCTTCATTAGACGAAACAGCCCTGCCTCTCCTGTCATGGCGACGGTCACTGCACGCACGCACGCTCGCTTCCCCGCTCCTCCGGCTCCCTCCCACCTTCCTGCTGACGGCTCCTCTGGCTCCCTCCCACCTTCCGGCTGATGGCCGACCTTCCGGCAGCCTCGCGCCGCTGCCCACTGCCCTCGTGCGCTCCCCTCAGAAGCCGTTGCCGCCAGCAGCCAGCGCTGCAGCCGGAGTCGCACTCCTGAGCCCCGCCGCCCTCCAGCAGCCAAGTCGCGCGGTGTCCACAAGGCATGGGTGAGTCCTAGGACCAGCTGCGGCAGCTGCCTTGCTTCTCCCCGCCCCTCCCCGCCGTGGTGCTTCGCAAGACGAAAAAACTCGCTCTACGAAAAAACTCGCGGAACGAATTAATTTCGTCTTGCGAGGCACCACTGTATTCTGTATTTTAAAGTATCTTTATTCTGTGAACCTCCCTGAGATCTTTGGATGAAGGGTGGCATACAAATTCAGTAAACAACAACAACAACAACGATGATGAGGTATCCAGGATATATGCACTTGTTCCTTCATAGGGAGTTCATCCCTCATCCAGAAGCCCTGCCCTGAAGCCATCAATATAGGTGGACTTCTCTTTTTCCATCTTTAATGGCTAAGCAAGCTGCAGTTAGCAAAGTTATTACCATGTGCAAATTTGACTCATGCACAGCAATGCTTAGCTGTGCTGCTTCTTAATGTGCCCACCAGCTGCAGGGTGTACCCATGTGATGTTTTTCATGCCTGAGTAGCTTTCGTTGCCCTTTTGGTTCCTCTTAAGTTTTTTTCACTTCAGCTTTCTTGCTGCTTGGAAAATCAAAACAATGACTTGGATGTAAGCTGCACAGTTTGATAATACAGTGGTGCCTCGCAAGACGAAATTAATTCATTCCGCGAGTTTTTTCATTATGTGAGTTTTTTCGTCTTGCGAAGCACCACTGCATTTAAACACTGACAACGGCGGGGAGGGGCGGGGAGAAGCAGGACAGCTGCCGCAGCCGGTACCTCAGACTCACCTGCGCGTTGTGGCCACCGTGTGACTCGGCTGCTGGAGGGCGGCGGGGCTCAGGAGCGCGACTCCAGGGAGAGAGAGGCGCTGGCGGCAACGGCTCTCTGAGGGGAGCGCGCGAGGGGAGTGGGCAGCGGCGCGAGGCACTAACCGTCAGCGGGAAGGTGGGAGGGAGCCGGAGGAGCGGGGAAGCGTGCGTGCGTGCAGTGACCGTAGCCATGACATGAGAGGCAGGGCCGTTTCGTCAAGCGAAGCAAGCCCTTAGGGAAATCCGTCTTGCGACGCACCTCAGAAAACGAAAAACTCTTTCGTCATGCAAGTTTTTCGTCTTCCGAGGCATTCGTCTTGCGGGGTACTACTGTACTGTCTAGATCAGAAGGTAAAAAGTGGCTTCTGACCTGAAGATGGAATCTGAGGGTTTTGCAAAAGCAGTTGTGAAAAATTCCGAGTTTCGTTTCAGTCCCCTCATATCCGTAGTGAGAACTCGGAAAGATGTGGCGAGTTGCAAAATTCGGTGAGTTGGAAAGGAGGTCTGTCTTGCCCAGGAGTTGACCAAAGTGTTGGTTCTTGGACTGAATCAGTGCACCATCTTGTCCCTTCAGCTACCAAACCTTTGCCTGCTCTTTCTGAGGTTGCACTGAGAGAGGAGAGGTGGAGACTGCAGCAGCGTCAATTGAATGACGCTTCATTTTTATTTGAACTTCCCATTGGAGATTTAATTCAAGTTTGGATTGGTGTTTCATGAGGTTGCCAAACCATGATGCATCCTGCCTGGTTAACCAAACCACTAAAACACACTGCTCTGCAAGGATTCGGGGAGGGAATACTCCTTTCCTGTGTTGCAGCTTTGTGCTTCGCTCCTCCTCCTGTGTTACACACCTCACCTGCTGTGCCCCAACACCAACTCCAGTATCATAAAGGAGCTAACATGTTTCCCAGCATTACTTATTGCACTCCATTTGCCCTTGTCTGTTTGACAGCTAAGGGCGCAGAGCTTACTAACGGTGAAGTGGCTTTTCCAGAAAATTATTGTTGGAAGATCTTCCTATGCATTAGATACTGTTTCTCTATATATGCTAGAGTTGTGCTTGAGAATCTCTAGCCCACAGGCCCAATTAGTCCTGCCAGACTTCTGAGGCTGGCCTGCCAAGCCATTTTTGGCAGGCCAGGCTCCGTAGGGAATATGGCAAAATGCTGTTGATATGATCTTCAGACATTAGCATTTTCACCCACAGCATTGAGTCCTTGACACGTTTCCAGGGCTTAGATCAGTGCAACCATGGAGCTCTTTGTTGCCTGATATCTCTTGGGGCCATTCTTGCACTTGGTGGTTGCTTGTTTTCTGTATAGTGCAGTATCTGCCCTCTTTGGTTTGAGTCTTGGAGCCCCCACTTTGCAGTCATAAAACATTGAGGCCTTTTACACGAGAGGAGCCTAGTGATGATGGTAGGCCACTGGGCACCACAGCTCCCACTTCTTGCCCCTCTGGTCTAGTTAGGTGTCCAGGGTCAGTGTGTCCTCCACTCAAATCCCACCTCCTCCTAGTATGCAAGACACAACTTTAGAACAAAAAGTGGCTGATGGAAATTACCAGGACGGTGACTGACCTCAGCTGGAAGGATTTGTGCAAGATTCCGTACTGCGTAGGGAACCAGCCACGCTGCCTCCCCTTGTCAGAATGAGCAAGCTTCCAACCTACAAAAACATTACTTATGTGGTGCAATAGGAAAGTAACCAAGTATGAGCTGCACAGTGTAAGGGTGGTGTGGGGTGGTGTGCCCCCCCCCATGTGCATACCCATTTCCTCCTGAAGGGTGCATCGTTCTGAATCTGTTCAATTCCGTCATAGAGTTGGAAGAGACCACAAGGGCCATCGAGTCCAACCCCCTGCCAAGCAGGAAACACCATCAGAGCACTCCTGACATATGGTTGTCAAGCCTCTGCTTAAAGACCTCCAAAGAAGGAGACTCCACCACACTCCTTGGCAGCAAATTCCACTGTCGAACAGCTCTTACTGTCAGGAAGTTCTTCCTAATGTTTAGGTGGAATCTTCTTTCTTGTAGTTTGGATCCATTGCTCCGTGTCCGCTTCTCTGGAGCAGCAGAAAACAACCCTTCTCCCTCCTCTATGTGACATCCTTTTATATATTTGAACATGGCTATCATATCACCCCTTAACCTCCTCTTCTCCAGGCTAAACATGCCCAGCTCCCTCAGCCGTTCCTCAGAAGGCATCGTTTCCAGGCCTTTGACCATTTTGGTTGCCCTCCTCTGGAAAAGGATTTCCCTTCCAAGTTCATGAACGCCCATGAAGAGGGATTTGCTTCCCTGCTATGGCTCACTTGAAACGTTTGGTATCATTTGCTATAAACTCAGGATCTACGAAGCGCCTCCTAGGTGCTTGTGGGATACTGAGACAGCATGCACAGTTTGACCTGTGCAGAGACAATTCCGTGGAAGTCAGCCCTGTTTGGAATGATTTTGGTCCTTCCACAACTTTTTAAGCAACCACTTTGCAATAGGTAGGCCCCCCAGTCACTAAAGTACATTATGTTCCTGGTGTGCCGGCTTCAAGTCATCTCATTTGCTGCCCACAACTAGGATGAGTAAACTTCCGCTTTTCTTCTGAGTGTTGACAAGCTGACAGCTGGCACTGGAAAGCATGAGCAGACCTCTGGCTTTACTCCTGAGGAACTGCATCTATGCCTTCCTTGAACCCAGAGGCATTCAAGATGTGTGAAAGAAAAAGTCAGCTGTCCACTCATAAGTTTTTTTTAATATACATTTTTATTAGTTTTTACATATATTTGCCCACTCCTAAGTTGACTTCAGTGTCCTGTGTTTCTGTGTTAATATATTGAAAGTTGTTTTCAGCTTATTTTTATGTTTTGAAAAGTGCCCAGTAAATGCAGTTAGCAATTGTAATGGTGACATGCTTGCTTACTTCGCCAAGCCTTTATTAGGCATTACAAATATATATAACATCCATATATATAACTTTTAAAATATATAAAATAAACAGCCATCTAAAAATATGTAATAATGATGATTTTCATTGGACTTTCTTCCTGTTGAATAGTGCCATTCACTGCTCTGAGAGATACTATTGATAAAAAATTCTCTGGAATAAAATTCCGAGATACCTATACATCTTTACTTGCTGGATTTCTTGCCCTCTAATTTTGCATTTCTCTAATTTCCGGAAGTTAGAGAAGACCAGAATGTTTTGTCTTCCCATCATTTATTGAGAGCTTATTAGTTTCACAATAGGAAATCCGGGAGAGTAAAAGATGTTGCAGACCTCTCCTCATCGGTGATAATAAGGCCACATCATCCGCATGCCGAAACAGTGGGACCGGGTTTTGATTGATGGGGGGGCACGTGAATCTATTTTTTGAGTGTGCTCTGGAAGATCTGATAAAAACGAATTAACAAGAAAAGGGGCAAGAATACACCCTTGTTTCTGACATGCGTAAATCTGGCCAGTTATAGTTAACCGCTCTGTGTACTGAAGACAGGAGGACCAGCGGAATATGGAATAGGTTGCACAGCAAATCAAAACTACAGTATTACCTTGGGTGACAGACGCTTCAGGTTACATACGCTTCAGGTTACAGACTCCGCTAACCCAGAAATAGTACCTCGGGTTAAGAACTTTGCTTCAGGGTTGTTAGAATTCCTGCTCCATGATTGCAGTCATGGGATTTTTGTCTTTCACATGACGGTGTATGTTTTGACTCCACAGAGTGGGAAGTGACGGAGACAGGATGTTTGTGTTACTGTGTTCCATGACGTGGGACTATTGTCTTTCCCCCCCCCCCTTTGCTGTCTGATGCTCGAGAAAGAGGGAGCCATGTTGCAGTGCTCCGTGTGTGTTTATATGTAAATAAAGTAGATTAGCCAAAATGCTGAGTTGCTGAGGCCTGTCACGCGCATGATACGCAAACTCTGCAGATCCCTAGGTGTGCCGGTGTCAGTTGGCATCGGTTGCTATGATGTTTGGGTGGAAGAAAGCTTATGAAGCTCCTGAATGATTGACAAGGAGGGAGGGAACATGCCAGGTCGGGCATGTGTCTCTGCCAGGGTCCTACTCGAGTGTAAGCTGACAAGGATGAGAACAAAAATCGCGCGGCGGCAGCAGGAGGCCCCATTAGCTAAAGCGGTACCTCAGGTTAAGAACGGACCTCCAGAACGCATTAAGGTCTTAACCCGAGGTACCACTGTACAGTTGCCACTTCTAATTTACACTCGATTTCGGGTTTTAAATGCATGGTGTGTGCCTTCTCCTTCTGTGTTTACAGCAACCCTGTGAGGCGGGTAAGGATGAAGGCGTTTGTGAATGACATGTGGTCACTCAGAGGGAATTTGGGCCTACATCTCCTTGGCCTTAAGCGTCGCATCCTAGCCACTGTGCCATACTGGCTGCTGCTCGTCCTTCCATTTTCCTGTGAGCAGCTCTTAAGAGTTTATGTCAAAAACTGCCCAGTTCCTCTTCTGACGCCAGTGAGGGATTACTAGCTTGTTCAGATACTTTGCGGACGCCAGCAAGCTGTTCGCCAACGAAGGCTTGCAAGGTTCTCTGCAAGCAGAACATGAGTGCTCGTTTTGTTGTGGGGGAGGCAGAAGGCTCCTTTAAAAGCACTCCCTTCTTCCCCATCCCATATACCTGAGAACTGCTTCAGCCCTTCATTCCGTGAGCAGACCATACAGAGCCAGTGTGGTGTAGTGGTTAAGAGCAGTGGACTCGTAATCTGGTGAACTGGGTTCGCGTCTCCGCTCCTCCACATGCAGCTGCCGGGTGACCTTGGGCTGGTCACACTTCTCTGAAGTCTCTCAGCCTCACTCACCTCACAGAGTGTTTGTTGTGGGGGAGGAAGGGAAAGGAGAATGTTAGCCGCTTTGAGACCCCTTCGGGTAGTGATAAAGCGGGATATCAAATCCAAACTCTTCTTCTCTTCTTCTTCTTCTTTCCCTCCTTGCTTGGGAAATTCTGCTTCAATCAAGACTCCACCCTACTTACATTTTCAGATTACTTAGCTGGCAGATGAACTGAATCATCCCAGCTGCTAGTGGGCTGGGCGGTGTGTTTGTGTGTGTGTGTGTGTGTGTGTGTGAGAGAGAGAGAGAGAGAGAGAGAGAGAGAGAGAATCTATTGCTGATAAATATCTTGGAGGGACCAAACAGCTCATGTAGAGCCAGATCTGTAGTGCAGAGACCCATGAAACAGCGGCGCAAATGAACTGCAATTCCGTTGGCAACTATTTTTTTTTTTTAAGAGTTCCTGTTTTAAATGAGGAAGGGCTGAGGGGACAAGGAATAACAACCCTGCCCAATGATGCATTCTTGCACAAATTAGAATTAGCTCCTTTCCTCAAAACCTACCTTCCTCCTTCCCAGAAAGCAAAAGCAGACATGGCCAGGGTGATTGCTTGGAAAACAGTAAGGATAGGAACATAGGAAGCTGTCTTTGTGCCAGTACTTCAAAGAGCTTTGCAGCCCTTGCCACTCTTAGCTTCATGAGTAACATAGGAAGCTGCCCTGGACAGAGTCAGGCCATTGATCCATTTTGCTCAGCTTTGTCTATACCAGAGGTTGCCAAATAACTAAATACAGTGGTACCTCTGGTTACATACTTAATTCGTTCTGGAGGTCCGTTCTTAACCCGAAACTGTTCTTAACCTGAGGTACCACTTTAGCTAATGGGGCCTCCCGCTGCCGCCGTGCGATTTCTGTTCTCATTCTGAGGTAAAGTTCTTTACCTGAGGTACTATTTCTGGGTTAGCGTAGTCTGTAACCTGAAGCGTCTGTAACCTGAGGTACCACTGTACTGCGGACCCCCTCGTTTTTCAAAAGCCAAGCCGTGGACCCCCTCCTTTGTGAAAATTTTGATACCTCTCTGATACTTTTGGTTATGTGAATGGTGCTGCGGGACCCCCTGGGTGGGTTACATGGATCCCCAGAGGGTCCATGGACCACCAATTGGGAACCACTGGTCTACACTAGCTGGCAATGACTCTCCGGGATGTCATTCGGGGCTCTCGCTTAGCCCACCTGAAGATGCCGCGGTTGACCCAGGGACCAGGCACTGAGCTATGACTCTTCTGTAGCTGGATCCCCATCATCCCAGATTATACCAGCAAGAATGAGTCTTCCTGTAAAAAAAATCATTTAAATCAAGTCTTACTGAATAGTGATTTAAATTGTGATTTAAATTGATTTGATTTAAATCAAATCCACCCTGGTATTGAGCATTCTACTGTTGTTTTGCACCTACTGTACATACCCTGTGTGTTCAGGGAATCGGCCACCATTGCCCTCTTTGCCCATCCAACTGAATGGGGCAGGGCGGTGCTGGTTCTGTGAACCCCCCTAGAGGTGTTATTGCTTTGCCCCTTACCCCTTAATGGCAGCGGGTGGTGCTGCAGCGGCAGCAGCAGCTACGTGACCAGCTAAAGCAGACTGTTTTAGGGGCTGGATGTGTGAACTGCACAGGGTAATAGAATATTCTATGGGACTTTAAGCTGGTGGTACTTGCTTCCTCGCTCATCCTTAAAAGAGTTTTTTTAAAAAAACAAAAACACAACTGGAAATGTTGTACTTTATGTATTTTTCATAAGCAGGGGTCTGGGTTGCCATAGCAACCCCTTGGCTTACAGAGGCTTTTAAGAGGGCTTGGGAACTTTAATGGAGTTGGCATAAAATCATTGTGCTTTGGGCACGGTTCTCGGCTGGGCACCGGCTCCTGCCTGGCATAACCGCAGCGTTCTCCTGTGTGTCGGAGGGAACTGCAGCCGCGAGTTCAAAAGCGTCCAGTTCCCTGGCACCAATGGGTGGCCGGATGTGTGTTCCTGGCACCCTCTGGCTGGGCAGGTGGCAGGGCTTTTCTCCTGTCCCCGAGGTCGGCACACATAGACAAGGTGCCCAAACGGCAGCTGTGCCGTGCAAAATGTTCCGTGCTTCTTCTCCTTCTCCTCCTCCTCCTCCTTTTTTACTAATGCTACGCCGAGAAAGGCACTTGCTCACCCCAAATAAGCAAGAGCTACAGTTCAGGGATCGTATGTAATGGGGTCATATTATATAAGATAATGAATGTTTGATGACTTCGGATTGATGGTGAATGGTTATTAGTTGAAAAGTGAATAGAGAAAGATCCAATACTTTATCAGATTTAAGGAAATGCAACTATCTACTAGACTATAAGATTATTAGAAAATCAAAGTATGACAGAGGGAAAGAATTTGCAGGTAGAATATTTGATTTGGAATACAGGAAAGGGAGGTCTGGGGAAGTCAGAGAAACAAGATAATGCAAAGAATACAAGGAGACAAAAACTGTTTTTAATATGTTTATTTTTCTTTTTGTATTTTTGTGTTTGTGCGTTGTAGTGTTTCTTCTTTTGTTCCTTTATTGTGATGCTGTTAGTTTATTGTTGTTATATGTCTGTTGTAAAACTCAATAAAATATTAATATTAAAAAAAAACATATTATACAACTCATTGGCTGCTGGTGCAAAATAGAAGGATTATTTCCAGGCGCGATTCAAAGTCCTGGTTATTTTTGTTTTGGGAAGCCCCAAAGCAGCTTGGGATCTGGGTACTTGAAGGTGGCTGGGGCAGTTATCTTGGATGACCACCAGACAAATTCATGGAGGATAAAACTAGCAGTGGCTGGTAGCCACAATGGTTGCGCTCTGCCTCCATGGTCAGGGACAGCAATACTTGCACAAACCAGTTGCTGGAAAACCTGCTTTGATCCTTAATATTGTCACCTTCCCCCATCCCTCTAAAAACAAGAACAATTCTCATATTGTTACGTCCCTTATTATATGCACACAGGCTCCAGGTTTCCTAAAGTGCCAAGCACCAATTATAAGCATATATTATAATGCATAAAATATGTTATAACGCTGGAGAAAAATACCTACAGTGGTACCTCGGGTTACAGACGCTTCAGGTTACAGACTCCGCTAATCCAGAAATAGTACCTCTGGTTAAGAACTTTGCTTCAGGATGAGAACAGAAATCGTGCTTCGGCGGTGCGGCGGCAGCAAGAGGCCCCATTAGCTAAAGTGGTGCTTCAGGTTAAGAACAGTTTGAGGTTAAGAACGGACCTCAGGAACAAATTAAGTACTTAACCCGAGGTACCACTGTATGTGTTATTAGCATATACATAAACTTATATGATGCAGAAATAACGTACCACATGCAGCTTGTCACTTTTGCATTGCTGTTTCTAAATAAAGCCAAACTGTACGCAAAATTAGATGAAAAAAAAAAATCACAATACATATAATATGCTTCTTTATTTTTGGCAAAAACAGCAATGCAAAAGGGGCTTATAATCAGGCGCCTGATGCAAGAGGTGGTCCAGTGTGAGGAAAGCAACACATCTGATATTTCTAGTATTTGGTCTAACTTGTAGATGAGTTCCTCCCCCCCCCCCCCATTTTTGGGGGTAGCAAAACATTGAGAGGTGGATTGTTAAAGGTGATCGTTTCAAGGAAGACACTGGCAGTCTGGTGGTGCCCTCTAGACGTTTTGGACTACAAGTCTCAAACATCTGGAGGGCACCAGCTTGGCAAAGGAGCTATCTGGAATATTGTGGAGTTGCAGTGTATCTGTCAGAAAGCTTTGTTTTGCCGCTGTGAGGCATTCGAGCGAACCAGAGTAGCTCTTGAGAGACAAGTTTATTGGAGAGTGCTTGGCACTAAGGCGAAGCTTTGAGCCAGATGTTGTACCAGGGAACTTCATCCAGTGCAGTGTCTCAGTGATGGAGGGGGGAGATGTGTGGTTTGGGGTAGATCACAGCTTAATTTGTGGCGCTTCATATATCCCAGTTGCTTACCCAGGCTGAACCTTTGAATTAAATACAGAGGGACCAGGAGCCAACTTAAGCCTCATTAAGGTAATAGAAAGAGTGAGGGGCCAGACCTTTTGATCTGACTACTGGAATAAATTTGAAACCATCACGTGCTAATTGGCATCCCTTGGGACCTGGCTGCAGTTGACCCTACCTCTCACATGCTCCTTCCCCGGACCTTGGGAGAGTCTCTCAATCAAGCCACTGTTTCTCCAATGTCTCTCAAGCATCATGTAGTCAGCAAAGCCTTTCATGGGCAAAACTACCTTATTTCTCCTCAACTGCTTCTCTTTCACTCTTCTTTTCATCTCCCATCTTTGAATTCATTTAGCAAATACACTCCTCTCTGTGGGGGGAAAGACATTTTTAGCCCTTGTGTTCTCTTATGCAGGCTGTATTCAGGTGATCACGCCACAGCTTATTACTCACCATCTGACTGTATGTGCCGCTCCTCTCCTCCTTGGTGTGCCACAATTAAACCTGGAATTCTTGCAACCAACCACAGTTTCCCATTTCATCTGGACCAGGAAACGATGGTTATCAGATTGGAACAAGCCAGGATCTTAAACCACAGGCCTAAATAGGTTTAACATCCCAGCTTGTGAAAGTTTTCACTGAAATGGGAAACTAGGCTTAATGTGAAGACTTACCCACTTTGTTGAGAAGGGATCCAGGCTCACTCATTTTCCATTCTTGGGCAATGTGCTTGAGCACATGGACACATCTCTGCTCCAGATGTTACTGGATTGTCAAAAAAGATGGCATTCAAGGCCTGGTTGTGGGGCAGATGACTTTGGTAGATCCATACTGGGAAGGCACAGTATGTCCTAGTTGGTTCTGCTGGACCTCTTGGAAGCTTTCAGTACTATTGACCATTTATTCTAGGCCACCTGACTGGGGTGGAACTTTTATCATTTTTTTCATGGTGGCTCCAGTACTTCTTTGAGGGACAGTTCAAGAATGTGGCGCTGGGAGGCTTCTAGGATGTCCTCCCATCTCGTCTCCCATGCTGTTCAACATCTACATGAAAACACCGAGAGATGTCATCCAGGGATTTGGAGTTTAGTCTCACCAGTATGCTCATGACACCCTGTATCTCCTTCATCCAACTCCAAGGAATCCATTATCAGTTCTGAATCGGTGTCTGATATTAGTGGTAGTGAACAAATGGAAACCTGATCATTCTAGACGGTGGAGATCTGCCTTTGGGTCTCTCCTCGGCGATGACCACCAGCCTTGTAGCCATTGCCATCTCTCTGCTTAGTTACGTATGCTATGCTGGTGGGGAGAGCAGGGTTAAAATTTCCTTCTGTTTGTTAGCTAATCTGAGTCTGGATCTAGAATCTGTTAAATTTGTTGCCACTGAGCCTTTTAAACAAGAAGACAGTGAAAGGTGAGGTGCGCATCCTTGGTGGCTGTGGAGTTAACAAAACCAAGCCTTTGGTTAGTGGAAGTCTCCCCCTCCCATCATTCCCCCTGAGCTGTTGGCTTCAAAACAAGAGGACAGAAGCTACCAGGCTTTACACTGAATGTATGCCAAGATGAGATTTTGCAGTCACTCGTAGCCTGAGAAGCACATCCAGGCAACACCTGTCCCCTCCAATCTGCAGTTGGTGCCTGTGCAGGTAATGGCCTCTTTTGCCTCCAATAGATTTGAGAGCACCGTCCAAGTTGGCAAGCTGCAAGACCTCATCCACCGCAGTAAAATGGCCAGGTGTAGAGGGCGGTTTGTCTGCCCCGTCATCCTCTACAAGGGCAAGGTAAAGCTCTCTCTCTGTGTTTGTGTGTCTTGTGACTTTCATGGTTTTCTTATGTGGATGTCTCATTGTAGCTTTTGCACGATTTACTGGAGGGTGCCATGAGCAGAAGGCTCCAGAAAGCGGGTGCAACAATCTCTTGACAACCTTTCTTCGATGCTCCCAAGTCAAGCGGGCATGCACCCGTGCAGACTGAGGCCGGGCTGGCGCCTTTGATAAGCTGCTCCATAACTTGCAGATTTGTTTCAGCTCTGCTACTGATAGGTGAACTTAAAGAGGATCCTGCGGGGACCAGCCTAATCCCGTTCATTAACGGTTTGAGGGAGAGACGGTTCAAAGAGCATGTTAATGAAGCGCACAAGGCTGATATTAGTTAAAAAGGAATTGCAAATAGTGGTGCAAAGTAGAATCATGGGGAAATGTAGCTTAGCAGAGGGTTGGGAAGTAATTAAGCCTGACCTGTGAGCCATGCAGACCTCCATCTGGAAGGCGCAGTGCGGACCACGAGTGGAAAGCCAGACTCTCTTGAATTGGGAATGGGAAAAGGCTGGGAGAGGAGGAGGAGGGTCAATTGCTTCTCTGTGCTTTGATGGTCATGTGTTGCATCTCTCTCTTTCCTCAGCATATATGCCGATCGGCCACCCTGGCGGGGTGGGGGGAACTTTATGGGCGCACAGGATACAACTACATTTTCTCAGGTAAGGGAGGTTTGGTAATAGTTGCCATGTGTTATCTCTGTTTTATAACGCTAGTTGGGGGAGCATCCTTGAAAACTGGTGTGAGCAGCAGGCTTGAGCTGCCATTGAGGACAGTGGCTTAGTTCAAAACAGAAACCAAACTCATGTTCCCTAGAAAGCCAAAGCTGGCAAGTTCTGCAAGGAGAGGAATATGCAAAGGGTACTGTCAGGTGGTGGTAACCATTTGTGGCCTTGTCTTGTGGGTCTGCAAGCTCCTCCGTAAGCTTCCTGTTTCAGTATTAGAGTCTGCTCCCAAGGGCATCTTTGTTGCATGTCTTCAGTGATGAAGCAATTGCGGGAATCCCTGGTTGCGCAGGAGAACTGCGACCAGGGTGGCTTTTCTCGTTCTTCAGACACTGCTGCATAGATTCTGCATTTCAGAAATGAAGCAAAACCTCTGGGCCAAGGGAGCTGCCTGTTGCACAAAGAAAATCTGATTTCCAACTTTCAAGTTATGCAAAATATGACATTTAGACAATTGTCCTCTTAATTATGGGGACGCGGGTGGCGCTGTGGGTTAAACCACAGAGCCTAGGACTTGCCGATCAGAAGGTCCTAATCTCCGCGACGGGGTGAGCCCCCGTTGCTCGGTCCCTGCTCCTGCCAACCTAGCAGTTCAAAAGCACGTCAAAGTGCAAGTAGATAAATAGGTACCACTCTGACGGGAAGGTAAACAGTGTTTCCGTGTGCTGCTCTGGTTTGCCAGAAGCAGCTTAGTCATGCTGGCCACATGACCCGGAAGCTGTACGCCGGCTCCCTTGGCCAATAAAGCGAGATGAGCGGCGCAACCCCAGAGTCGGTCCCGACTGGACCTAATGGTCAGGGGTCCCTTTACCTCTTAATTATGGGGAGCTGCACTCAATGCTAAGACTCCTCTCCCCTATTTTCTGATTGCCCGTACACCTTCAGGAGGTCATCGCAGCATTAAGGTCTTTAATGTGGGTGGGGAACCTCTGGCCATATTTGGTCCAGCACAGGTCCCAATCTGACTGGTGAGGCTGTTTCCCCCAAACCACACCCAGCTGCTCCATAGCTGACATCACATATGAGGAGTCAATTTTAGGTCAGGTACAGGTGCAACTGGATTGGCTGTGTGACAGACTTCCTTGTGGGGCAGCCTGATCACACAGCCTATCGTTGCAGAGAGCTGCAGTGAAGTCCCCACCCATCAGCTAAATGGGTGGTGAGGTCACGCCTGTTGTGATTGGCTGTGTGCCCAGTTGTGCTGATGGCCAGTGACTGCAGTCCTGCTTTCTGCAAAGGATCCGCTGCATGACTCAGTTTCCTGAAGGCATCTCTGTTGCATTGCTGATCTCTGCAGAAAGCGGCTGAGCCACAGCCCTGTCCCTGGTGTCTGGGAAGCGTTGAGCAGGACGCTTGAGCAGGTGAGCTGGACAGGCCACATGTCAATCATCTGACATCATTGTGATGTCAGGTGGTTGTCAGGTAAGCTGTCCCATGGGGTGGAGGCAGATAAGGATCTGGTCCACCGGGCCAAAAAAGTCCCCCAATCCTGTTTTTTTGTTTTGTTTCTTTAAAGAAAGAATTGAAACTGTTAGTGTTAGTGCATGCATCAAATTTTTCACCTAGACTAAATGAACAGTCTTGATTTATTGCCAGCATCACTTGCTTTACCATACAGGAAGCAGGCACACGTTCCTTATCCACTCGATAAGTTTCATGTCAAAAAACACTTAAAATATAATATTTAAAATGCATAGCACTGAAAAGTAAAAAGATAGGTGTTGTGTCAAATATACCTGGGTGGTCCAGGAGAATATACGAGCGTGGAACTCTGATCTCTTCAGAGCCATGAAGTCATTGAGTGCCAGTATGGTGTAATCTGTGTCATCTTAGCTGCTATATCTCAGCCTAGCCTACCTCGCAGGTTCGTCTTCAGGGTCTACATCACCTTGGAGCAATTCCCCATCAATGAAACGAGGGGTGGGACTGAAGGCAAAAGCTCTGTAATAAAGCTGGTCCTGTTGGTAGTATCCTTCCAGTTTGTGAGGCGGCGAACGAGTCGCTTACGTGGGATGAGCCTGATGATTTGATAGGACTCGTTCATCATCACAAACGGCATCTTACATGATTGGAACACGCAGGAAGTCCAGAACTATGCTTTGTGGGAGAAGTGCTGAGATTCTTATACCAACTGATCCAATCTGTTTAGGGCAGAGGTTGTGGCTACTAATATCTTGAACTTCTCTCGGTGTCTTCTCTGCAGGGGGCACAGACGATGCCTGGGCAGATACAGAGGACATGTCAGAAGAGGACTCTGCTTTCAGGTCTGTTTGACCCAACCACCTTCTAAAAATACGTCAGACAAAGTTTTGACTCCTTTTTCTTAAAGGATCTGCTTTACGCTGCCATGGCAGGGAGAAAATGCCACCATGGAGCTGCAGTAACGTAAAAACTTGCACTTCCATAATTTCATCTCTCCCAAGGCAGGGAAGTACTTGGCTGTTGTGGGTCACAAAGCAATGGCTGGTGTTCTGTGAGAACAGGCCAGTCCAATGATGCTTTTTCTGGGCTGCAGTAGAGTTTGGGGTAGGGGGGAAGTAAGGATCGTATGGGAGGTGGACTGAGAGCAAGTCCTACACACTTGCTGCCAATATTTCTTCTTGGGTTCGCTTGTTTTTTTAATTCCATGAACCTATAGCCTGCTGTACTATATTAAGGCACTTGGAAGTGCTTCACAATAGAATTTAAAACAAAACTGGAGAACAACTCATAAAAAGCAGTCCTAAAATCTCAGCATAGAAATATCAATAATAAAATACTTTCAGACTTCGGCGAGATCAAAAGAACAGTTTGAAGCAAAACTTTAAAAACCCACCGGCAGAATGGGCTCCATTGTTAATGCATAGCTTGCAGTTTTAAGATTATTCCTTCTGGTAATTTTAGGCCAATTAAAACCCTCTCTCAAGGACTTGCTTGTTTGCCACTCACAGGGCAGTGTTGGACGTGTGTGACTTCTAAATTTGATTGTTTAACTGCTTTCCCCCCCTCCTGAACTTAATTCTGGAGGCCTTAATTCTGGAAGTTGTTGCGGACCTCTTTGGAGTTCTCAGCAACCCCTACAGAACCACCCCCAGAATAAGGGGTGAGGTCAGGACATATAAATCAATGTATGTTTTTATAGCAAACTTACAAGAACCTTCAGAGATTTGGATAAAAAATGTAACCCGTTTTCCTAAAGAGGTTCTTCAGATGCTTTTACTACTGAGCTGGGGCACCATCCATCAGGGAAGCTCTCCTGCAAAAGCCACGTTGAAATCAACAAGTCTTGCACAGGAGAATCGCCCGGCTTATCATGTCCTTGGTCTTGGCCCTTGTAGAGCATTAGGACTGCTGTGTGAAGCGTTATGTGTTGGCTTGTAGGACTTGCTTATGCCTTGATTCTGCTAATCTGAGCCTTCTGCATTTCCTCCTCCGGGCATAAAACCTCATCCCCTTGCCCTGTATTTCAGAAATGCAGACTCGCAGCTGTTCGACAAGGTCCGAGGTCATGACATCAAGCTCTTGAGGTACCTGTCGGTTGCGTACATCTGTGACTTGATGGTGGAGAACAAGAAAGTGAAGTTTGGCTTGAAGTAAGTACGGGGGCCATTTGTGTGTTGTGCGTCCCAATTGGCTTGCTGGCAAATTTTGAGAAGCACTGCAGGTGAAGGATGCTCCTGAGAGCAAGTGTAGCACTGCGGTCAGATTTAGATCAGGGATACTCCACAACAGTAGCATAGCGTGGGTTGTCAGCACCCGGGGCAAGGCAAGTAATTTGCGCCCCCTAACCCGGGGCAAGGCAAGTAATTTGCGCCCCCCCCCCCCCGCTGCACTGTCCCTCCCCCAGATAGTCCCTCGCTCTCTCTCCGCACCGCACCGCACGCCTGGCACCCTCCCCTCCACAGTGGGCGGCGACCTGGCAGCTCGGATCGGATTCGCACAGCCAGCACTGCAGTGAGAGAGAGTAACTAACTGAGTAACTAACCTTGAGCAGGTCCCTATCACTCAGCCTCAGCTGCCTTCAAGGGGATATTGTGAGGATAAAAGGCAGGAGGGTGGAGTTGGGGAAGCTGTAGCACTCCAGATAGTGAACTGCATCTCCCATCATCCCTGACTATTGGCCATGCTGGCTGGGGCTGAAGGGAGTTAGTAACATATCAAGGTTTCCCCGTTCCTGCTGCAGAGAAAAGGGTGGGATAAAAATATATTGAAATGAGTTTAAAAAAATTAAAAAGTAAAGGAAGCCAAGTTATTGCTGCTATCTGGATATAGCTGTTGAATGGTTTCTTTAAATGTAAAGGTTCATCATTGTTTCACCCGATGTGTATATCTTTAAGGGGCCAGAGCAAGGGCCAGAGCAAACTAACGAGACCCAGCTTTACAGCTGTGAAACATAGCAGGTGCTGCCGAGTTGCATTGATTAAGCTGTGTCAGGAATTGGGTGTAGTATATAAGGAGCAGCACCTAGCTCTCCCATTACCCTGGGGGATGGGTTGGTGGTTGGGTCTGGTTTGTTGTTGATGTATTTAGTGTTTAAGGAGTTTTTGTTTTTGTAATTAAAACCTTGTTTAAGTTATTTTTGAGTCTCTTTTTAATGCATGGTCTCCCCAGCAAGCTCTCTGCAGCGCTACCATACTGCAAATAGCCAACAATAGCAACCAGGTTTCATTTTCAGCAGACGTTCCTAGGGTCTTCCTCTCTCTTTTGACTTCTCTTCTCCTGCCCTGCTGTAAAGAGCCTCCAAATGGAGGAATGTGCCGAGTGCCTCTCTGTGTTTTTGGCCTAGGTTTGCTTTTCCTCTAACGTAGAGCATCCTGAAGTGTGGTTGCAGATAGTTGTTCTGCACATAATGCAAGGATAGAATGCTAGGTAGCAGCACTTCGGAATGCAAATGGGTGAGGAAGTTCATTTTTTTTTATGGTGCCATACATTAAAATACTCTTTGCGTGTAACAAAATAGAGATGTCGGGGAGAAGACTACACTGAACCTTTCTCTTTACGAGTTTGCTCACTATGTGCAGAAATAATGTTTTATAGTGCGTCGATCAGCTCAAAGTCTCTGCCATAAAAAGCTTGCTTAATTAGGCAGGGTGTTTTTGTTGTTGTTGTTGTTGCAGGGAGCTTTTCCAGGTCTTGGCAGGATGCCTGCCACTTGGTAGCCATGAGCTTTAAAAACTTGGCTTGCTTCATAAATGAAATTGGTTTGTGGCATTCTGCATTCAGCGTGATGCCATTTCTAATTCCCCACCCCAGACTCATCAAAATTAAAAACAAACAAGCTTCTGTTGGAGAGTAGGCGTGAAGGGCAATCCAGCCAGGTACTTCTTTGTAATCTTCAAGAAAAGGGAAAGAAAAAGAATGCCAGATGGGATAATTTAAGCACAAAGACTAGCTCATGCCTTAATTGGAAAGAGATCCTGAATGTGCACTTATTCTCTGTAAACTTCGTTGGTGAAAAGCTGAGATTATTCGGGATGGGGGCGGGGAGCAGCAGGGGAAACTGGGTTGACTTTTTTAAAAAAAATAATAATTATTAAATGTTTTATAGTTATAGAAAGAAAAAAGATAGGGAAAAACAATACATAGATTCAACAGACAATACATCAACAATGAAAAAGATACAATACAGCAATACAACAAAAAAAACCAAAAACATTTAAACACACATCCAAGTTTCATATCCATATCTTTCATTTGCTTATTTCCTCGACTTCCTCGCACCTCCCTTTTTTGTATTCTAGTTCAAATTAGCTGGTTCAACAAATCCTTTCCCTCTTCCTCAATTTTTGTTCTATAATTTATCCTAACACAATTTAACCTTAAATTTTCCACTTTGACACATTGAGAATTAATATTCTTATAGTTCTTAATAACACTTCTGCTAAAACCATATAACTTCATTCTAATATTCTTCTAACATTCATTAATTTTGCAATATTTCTGTAAATATACTTTAAACTGGGCTGACTTTGTTGAGGTTGGCCCACACTTGCCACGCCACGCCAGCCAGCTTCACACACATGTAGTCCGTTTCTCTGTTTTCCTTCCTTAGCGTGACGTCTTCCGAGAAGGTGGATAAAGCACAGCGCTATGCAGACTTCACCCTCCTCTCCATCCCGTACCCAGGTAGGAAGGAAGCGTTCTGAGGGATGAGCAGCAATTCCGCACAGCTGTCTAGTGCAGCCTTCCTCTGCCTGGTTCCTTCCAGATGTTTTGGCCTACAACTCTAAACAGCCCCAGCCAGTGCAGTGCAGTACAGTACAGTACAGTGGTACCTCGGGTTACAAACACCTTGGGTTACAAACACCTTGGGTTACAAACACTTAGGGTTACAGACTTCGCTAACCCGGAAGTAGTACCTCAGGTTAAGAACTTTACCTCAGAATGAGAATAGAAATTGCGCGCCAGCGGGAGGCCCCAGTAGCTAAAGTGGTACTTCAGGTTAAGAACGGTTTCAGGTTAAGAACGGCCCTCCGGAACAAATTAAGTATGTAACCAGAGGTACTACTGTATGTCTGGCCCTGGGGCTGATGGGAGTTGTGGTTCAAAACACCCTGAGGACCATTAGGTTGGGGAAAGCTTTCCTACTGGGAAGAGGGCAGAATGGCTATGAGTTGTCTCTCCCGCAGTAAAATAGGAGCACCTCCAAGGAGACAAAACTCGTTAAGGGGTGCGGAATAAAATCACCTCTTTCATTTACAAAATTGTTCCAGTTTCTTTATCGCACCCAATGTATTTCAAGAATTGCACGGTCTCTTATCAGAGGCCCTGCTTGTTTCGTGATGGAGGAGTTCCTTTGTCTTTTGGGAGAAAACTCTGGAAATACAAGGCTCCTCAGTCGGAGTCTAGCAGTCTCTGCCCATGGCTTTTAAACTGGGTCGGTGTTGCCCTTCCATGCTCTCACTCCCACAAACCCCCATGGGAACATAGCCAGTAGCACATCAAAAGTGGATGTTGCTGCAAATGGATGTCGCGTGCCGGGATAATGGGCGACTGCAGAAAGGATGCGTCCTTGAATTTGGCATCGCCGCTCATCCGCCATGCTGGAACTCGGATTTCCCCTCCCCTCCCCGCTATTTCCAAGCCTGGGTTTCTGCTGCTAGGAAACAGCGAGGAAACTCAGGGCAAGCAGGTGCTGACCTGGAAACTCTGCAAAGTCTTGAAATGCTGTGGGATGTTCCTCGAGAGGCATTACGTGGGGGGAATGAGCACATGCTTAGGTGCTTGACATCTTCTAATGGATGGGAGACCCACACTGGGAGTGTTCCAATTAAGGTTGCATCAAGCCATGGGTGAATTGTCACCACCAGAACATGGCTCTGTAATTGCCAAGGTTTTTTTATTTATTTTATATTAAAGTTTGTGAAGGCTTCTCAAACCAATCTAGGAAGTGCCTTTGTGTGTGTGTGTGTGTGTGTACATATTTATTTATTTATATATACGAGAATCCATTTTGAATTCAAGTGGCATGATGCTCTAATCGCAACGGGCCCAAACCTTGTCCCAGTTTGGCATGACCACTATGCTTCATATAGCCTAGCTTAAGGTCGCATCCGCTCCAAACATTTAAAGCACTATTAAACCACTTTCAGCAGCCCTGGAGGATCTCGGGCACTACAGTTTGTTCAAGAGTTCTGGGAACTGTAACCCTGCAAAGTTAGCACCCTTAAGAACCTACAGTTTGTCAGGATCTCCGCTCGGCCAAGCTGATACAGCTCATTTTCTTCCCCCGAGTCCTTTGGAATCGCCTCCCGACGTGTTTAACGACCTGAGCCTTTGATAAGGCTCCAAGGCACGTTCCATTCTGCAGAGTTTCCAGCACAGGAAAGAGACGAGAGGTTTGGGCTACATGGTTAAAGAGTTTTATTTCTTAACTATGCAGACAAAAAACACATCCTCTCTCTATGAAAGCAGAGAGCAACTGAACAAAGGAAACAGGAAACCAGTAACGTCACATCCGTCTCTAGTCTCCCGTGAGACTTCCAATAGCCTGGGCTGTCTCTGGAATGTAAACAGAGTCCTGTGACTCCAAACGGCTGCTCAGTGGCAAAACAGAAACTAACACAGTTCCCAGGGTTATTTGGAGGAAGACATGGCTGTTAAAGTGGGAAATAATTCTTTAAATGTATGGCCTGGATGGAGAGGAACTGCACTCTCATTCTGAGAGACTGTTTTAAAAATCGACCAGCCAGTGTGGTGTTGTGGTTAAGAACCCGCGTTCAGAGGCCCACTGGTCATGAAACTCACTGGGTGACCTTGGGCTCAGTCATTACCTGTCAGCCTAAGCTACCTGAACCTACATTGCATGGTGGTTGTCGGAATTAAATGAAGGGGAGAACCCTGTACCCCACCTTCCTCTCCTTGGGAGAAAAAGGTGGGGCATAAGTCAAACAAACAAACAAATTTGTGTCTCTGAAGAAGTGTGCATGCACATGAAAGCTCATAGCAATAACAAACTTAGTTGGTCTCTAAGGTGCTACTTGGGACGCGGGTGGCGCTGTGGGTTAAACCACAGAGCCTAGGAATTGCCCGATCAGAAGGTTGGCGGTTCGAATCCCTGCGACAGGGTGAGCTCCCATTGCTCTGTCCCTGCTCCTGCCAACCTAGCAGTTCAAAAGCATGTCAAAGTGCAAGTAGATAAATAGGTACCGCTCCGGCAGGAAGGTAAACGGCGTTTCCGTGTGCTGCTCCGGTTCGCCAGAAGCAGCTTAGTCATGTTGGCAACATGACCAGCTGTATGCCGGCTCCCTCGGCCAATAAAGCGAGATGAGCGCCGCAACCCCAGAGTCGGCCACGACTGGACCTAATGGTCAGGGGTCCCTTTACCTTTAAGGTGCTACTGGAAGGAATTTATAAATTTATTACGATGATGATTATTAAAAATAGACACCCGGTCCTTCTTCCCAAAGGAACCCGGGGACATTTTCATATGGCTACGTGCAAATAACCCCTGAGCATGCATATCGCTTTGCAGGCATGTTGTGGAATAAAACTGTTAAGGAGCAAACGCTTTAAAACATGGTTTGAAGAACCAATGTGTCGCGAACTGCGTTCCCCGCTCTGTGGCCTCTTCTTCACTGCCAGCTATTCCAAGCGAGGGGATTTCAGGCTTCTCCCCTGTCAGCAAACACAATTTCAAGAATCTCTTCCTTTTCCAAACCAGCTTTGCGGGGTGGGGGATCGGGTAGCTGAGAGCCATGTGCTGATGCATGAAATGCACTCGCTGGGGCAGAGTTTGAGAGCGCGGTCCCTTGGCTGGTTTAAGCTTCTGGCGACAAGCCTTGCCTGCTGCCCGGTGAGGGCTACCTGTCCCTGCTTCCTTGCTTGCCACTGAGCCTCCTGTGACCCCTTGGTGCCGGGCTGGTGGTGGTGATGACAGTGGTTTGCAGCCTGGTTGCTGCAAGCCAGGCTGACTGCTTGCCTGACCTCTTGTGACCCAGCAACCAGCTCTAGCCCTTAACACACTGTTTGTCCTGGACTCCTGATGCTGGAGGAGAGACACAGAGTGTCTCCTCCCTCTACCTCAGAAGCGGCTGAGTGGCAGGGTGGATAAAAAAATCAATGGTTTTTAAAAATAAAAAAATGGATTTTCAAAATTTAAATCAGATTTTTATTATTTAAATTGGGTTTTTAAAATAAAATGCTTCTGGAGGAAAAATCTTTTTAAAGATAGTTTTCTTTTTAGGGTTACATTATAGTCCAAAGCTTATTCATCAGGAAATAAGGATTGGTTTTATGTTTTTTCGTGTGTGCTAAAACTGAGTCTATTAAAAAAAAAAAAGTTTAACCACGCCAGTTAACAAACATGGATACATATGCTATAATGTTATTGCTTTAGTTAAATAAATTGTTTCAATTGTTATTAAGAAAATGGTTGTTTTTCTCCTTCCAATAAAGTACAGCGGAAAAGTTGTCCAAATATAAACAGTTAACTTATTAAACCTCACAATCATTCCATCATTATCTGTCTGTGTGTTTCTAATAGTATAACCAAATCAGTAATTTTTGATGTAACTGTAAAAACTACTCTGAAAATTTATTATTCAAAAAATGAAACCTTCATCTGGTTGTAAATATTATATTGTATTAGAATTAATACCAGCAAGATTCTACCAGCAAGAATTAGTCTTTCTGTAAAAAAATGATTTAAATCAAGTCTTATTGACTAGTGATTTAAGTTGTGATTTAAATTGATTTGATTTAAATCGAATCCAGCCTGCTGAGTGGGAAGTCAAGTCTGGATACTACCCTGTGCACGTTCATTCACAGATTCCCTCTCACCCTCTTCTTTTTCTCTTCACGCAGGCTGTGAATTTTTCAAGGAGTACAAAGAGCGGGGCTACCGGGCGGAAGGGCTTGTTTTTAACTGGAAGCAGGTACGGGGGCAGGCCGTGAAGCAGAGTTACCGCAAAGCTGTTCCAAGAGAAACTTTTTCAAGGCTCTTTTTTTTTGCCGATGGCCCAAGCTGTTTGCCAACCAACTCTAGGAGCAGAGACCTGGCCTTTGTTTCTCCGTAGTCACCGGAATGTCTTCACAGGCTTAATTTTGCACCAGAGTCCAGCCCAGGCATCTGTTCCCAGCGCTAGGACTCAACCCTGGAATGTGAAACAAGTGGGGTTTGTGGCCAGCCGGCTGTGCTCCTCTGTTTCCTTTTTCTGCCTGCACTTTTCCACTTCTGAGGGCCCCAAAGACTTGGTTTCTCTGGCCACTGAGCACTGGGTTCTTTTGGGGTCTCCTTTTGGGGAGTGGGGCTCAGTTTTTTGCGCACATATGCAATGCCCAGGGTTTTTCCCCTCCAAGCCCTCTTGTGAGTTGATAGTTATGCTTTGGCATAAATATCAACACACAACTATTAAGGATTGTAACTTGGCAAAGGAGTTTCCCACTAGTATGTACAAGTAGGGGTCACTGCAGCATTGACTTGTTTCTCTTCAGGTTTCCATCTTCCCTATTCCATCCCTTCTTTCCCTGAGTCCTCTGCTCGACAAGCAGATAATTCAACAGATTACCGTATTTGTGAGCCAGTGTGGTGTAGTGGTTAAGAGCGGTAGTCTTGTAATCTGGGGAACCGGGTTCGCATCTCCGCTCCTCCACATGCAGCTGCTGGGTGACCTTGGGCCAGTCACACTTCTTTGAAGTCTCTCAGCCCCACTCACCTCACAGAGTGTTTGTTGTGGGGGAGGAAGGGAAAGGAGAATGTTAGCTGCTTTGAGACTCCTTAAAGGGAGTGAAAGGCGGGATATCAAATCCAAACTCTTCTTCTTCTTCTATTTATCGCTCTATAGGATGCACCTGACCATAGTATGCACCTAGTTTTTAAGGGGGAGAACAAGAAAAAATAATTCTCTCCCTCTCTGCACATCGCCCCTTCAGCGAAGCGGCAGGAGAAACGGAGCCCCTTCCATTTCTCCTCCCGCTTCGCTGAAGGGGCGCTGCGCAGAGAGGGAAAGCTGCGCAGCGGCTCTCCAGCGAAGCGAAGCCAGGAGAGTCTTGCTCTCGCTCCGGAGGCTTCAGGCGGCTATCCCTGAAACCTGGAGAGCGAGAGGCGTTGGTGCGCACCAACCCCTCTCGCTCTCCAGGCTTCAGCGACAGCAACGCGAAGCATCCGGATCGCGGCGGGAGCGCTCCCACTGCGCTTCGGAGGCTTCACATTGCTATCGCTGAAGCCAAGGAGCCTGCATTTGCTCCATAAGACGCACACACGTTTCCCCTTAATTTTTGGAGGGGGAAAAGTGCCTCTTATAGAGCGAAAAATATGGTGATCAGCATTCTGTACCTGCTGAACATGCTCAGTGGGCTGTTTTGTGCCCCTTTTTCTTAAAAATAAAATGGTGAGGGGTAGTCCATTGTGAAGCTATCCAGAAAGTAAGATGGTTCATTTGACCCTTTGCATATGTCTGTGTTTCTGTGTCCTCCTGTTATCTATTCCAGTGTGTTCTCCCCCTTCTAGTCATCACCTCCCACCTCAACATTCCACGCTACTTGAGCTATTAAGGGATTATTGGGGTTTTTAGGATTTTCCTTGCTGATTTTGTGCGTCTGTTTTGGCTACACAAACCTGAGAAGGCACAGATTGGAGTACAGGTTTCCTCTGAGCAATTAAAAGGATTCATTTCATTCAGCAGGGAATGGGCGGAAGGAGCTGTCAGGTCAGAGGGCAGTGTTCCGGGGCAGATGAACCTTGGTGCTATTTTCCTGAAAGTCAGAGAGTGTCTGTTTAGGTGTTGGCCGGTCTTGGCAGCACCGTCGCAGACAGCCCCACCTTCGCATTTGCAGCCACAAGAGGGCCTAGAATCTGCAGCAGTTTTGGGATTTGCTGCTTCTGTCCTTCCCCTTCCCCACTGCTGCTCAGGCGGTCCTCTCTGAGAAATCCTTTTGAAAGCATTCAGCCGAGAGGCTTGTTCCTCCCATAGAAAAGGACGTCACAGTAACGCGCTTCGCAACGGGGAGATGTAACGCAGGTGAAATACGGTTGCTGTGAAATCTAAAAGGAGTGCAATGCCACACTCCACAGTGTCTTCCTCAGCACTTATGAACCGCCGTAAATCAGGATTCGGAGCTCAGGAAGAAGGCTTTGAAAGCCACTTAATTGTGGAGAAACGGGGCCATTCATTTAGGCAGGGATTGCCAGCTTCTGTATTCCAGGCAGCCAGTGATGTTTCGCTCCCAGGCTGGTATTGGGAGGGGCAGAAAGGTGTATTTTGCTACACAAACTGGCTTTTTCAAAGACGTGTGGAGCTGAGAGGGACCTTGGGAGTTGTCCCATTCATATATGGGTGTGTGGGTGTGGGTATATACACACACACACACACACACACCGTATTTTTCGCTCTATAAGACGCACCAGACCACAAGACGCACCTAGTTTTTGGAGGAGGAAAACAAGAAAAAAAAATATTCTGAATCTCAGAAGCCAGAACAGCAAGAGGGATCGCTGCGCAGTGAAAGCAGCAATCCCTCTTGTTGTTCTGGCTTCTGTAATAGCTACACAGCCTGCATTCACTCCATAAGACGCACACACATTTCCCCTTTTTAGGAGGGAAAATGTGAGTCTTATAGAGCAAAAATATGGTGTGTGGGTGTGTGTGTAGAGAGAGAGAGAGAGTCTGTTGAAGGAAAAGCTAGACACTTCCTAAGCCAGCCTCTGTTCCACTTTTACCAGGGGGAAGCTTCTAGCGCTTAGCCGAAATCTCCTTCCCTGCAGACTCCACCCATTTGTTCTAGCCCTGCTCTCTGGAGCAACGGGAAAACAAATTTGCACCATCTTCTGGGGACTGAGCATGCTCAGTGGACACAGAATGCTGACTGGGGCAGAGACCCAGAAAAAGACAGAATGAAATAGAAATGATGGAAGCCTGAAGCCAGCCCTTTGGATATTTGAAGAACATGTCTCCCCTTAATCTTTGCTCCTCCAGGCTAAACATACCCAGATCTTTGAAATGCTTCTTATAAGACCTTGTTTCGAGACATCCTGGTCTCCCTTCTCTGGGCATGCTTCAGTTTGTCAGTGTCTTCCTTAAAATGTGCCCAGAACAGGATAGATTACTGCCGATGATTAGCCAGAATAGTGCAGTACAGAGCAGAACTCCTGCCTCTCATGATCAGAGCACTATATGTCTATTAATGCACAAGTAGTGGAGGCGCCAGGGACGCGGGTGGCGCTGTGGGTTAAAGCCTCAGTGCCTAGGGCTTGCCGATCGAAAGGTCGGCGGTTCGAATCCCCGCGGCGGGGTGCGCTCCCGCTGTTCGGTCCCAGCGCCTGCCAACCTAGCAGTTCGAAAGCACTCTCGGGTGCAAGTAGATAAAAAGGGACCGCTTACCAGCGGGAAGGTAAACGGCGTTTCCGTGTGCGGCTCTGGCTCGCCAGAGCAGTGATGTCACGCTGGCCACGTGACCCGGAAGTGTCTCCGGACAGCGCTGGCCCTCGGCCTCTTTGAGTGAGATGGGCACACAACCCTAGAGTCTGTCAAGACTGGACCGTACGGGCAGGGGTACCTTTACCTTTACCTTTTAGTGGAGGCGCCATAATAAAGCCTGTGTCATCTAGTCATTGGGGCTTCTCAGGAATGAAACACATGTTGTTAGGCTTGGCCCTGTACACTTAAAAATGTTTCCTGCCTGTAAACAAACGAGGGACATGAAGGCTATGTTAACGTGTGGAATATTTTTTAAAATCTGAAAACACTGCCTTCGTATATGTGGAACCGAGTTGAACGTTTGACCCTCCCTCATTTTAAATTTGGTAGGACTGTCAAAACGGGATGGGGGGGGGCAACTGGCCGTTCCCAATTTAGGCGATGAGAAAATTCAGTGCCTTTAAAAGTCGTTGAGATGCATAGAGATGTCATTGGGGGAAATGGCTTACAATGACAACTGGCGTGAGACAGCCAGCATAGTGTATTGACTGTAACGTCATACTAGGACTGGGAAGACCTGAGTTCAAATCCTACCCAGGTATGAATCTTCAAGAGGTACCTGGAGCCACCCACTGTCTCTCAACCTCACCTTATCTTAACAGGGTTTTTCTGAAGATAAAATGGGAAGTCCCGTTTGTAGCAGGCAAGAGATATAAATGAAATAAGTAAATAATACACCAGGATACAACTAACGCTGCAAGTGGCCTTGGGAGCAAACTCCCCCTGAATTCATAGGGACCTAATCATGAGCACGGACGCGGGTGGCGCTGTGGGTAAAAGCCTCAGCGCCTAGGGCTTGCCGATCGAAAGGTCGGCGGTTCGAATCCCCGCGGCGGGGTGCGCTCCCGTTGTTCGGTCCCAGCACCTGCCAACCTAGCAGTTCGAAAGCACCCCTGGGGGCAAGTAGATAAATAGGGACCGCTTACTAGCGGGAAGGTAAACGGTGTTTCCGTGTGCTGCGCTGGCTCACCAGAGCAGCGATGTCACGCTGGCCACGTGACCCGGAAGTGTCTCCGGACAGCGCTGGCCCCCGGCCTCTTGAGTGAGATGGGCGCACAACCCTAGAGTCTGTCAAGACTGGCCCGTATGGGCAGGGGTACCTTTACCTTTAATCATGAGCAAATCTGCATGGGCTTGGGCTGAAAGTCTTGGACCCAAAGCTAAGCTTTAGATGAGAGGAATAGAGGAGTAAAATACACAGACCTGTTTGTAGAACAGGATTTCTCGTACAGTGGTACCTCAGGTTACATACGCTTCAGGTTACATACGCTTCAGGTTGCAGACTCCGCTAACCCAGAAATAGTGCTTCAGGTTAAGAACTTTGCTTCAGGATGAGAACAGAAATCGGGCTCCGGTGGCACAGTAGCAGCGGGAGGCCCCATTAGCTAAAGTGGTGCTTCAGGTTAAGAACAGTTTCAGGTTAAGTACGGACCTCCGGAATGAATTAAGTACTTAACCCGAGGTACCACTGCACTTCCTTCATCACATCATCCTACCCCTGATGGACCTTGTTCCTCTTTCATTGCAGGATTATGTTGATGCTCCTCTCAGCATCCCAGTCTCTCTCACCGAGCGGTTGAACATTGATTGGAGCGAGTATCAGGTAAGATGGCAGGTCGCAAGGACCAAGTTTCCCCCTGACCCCTGGATGGTAGACGGGGCATAATGTCTTACACCGTAACCAGTGTTTCTCAAACTTGGACCCCCAGCTATGTTGGACTGCAGCTCCCATCATCCCTGACCACTGGTCCTGCTAGCTAGGGATGATTGGATTTGAGTCTAGCAACAGCTGGGGACCCAAGTTTGAGGAATACTACCATAAACTCATGAGGATGTTTGGTATGGCTAATGTTCTACATTTGTGTTGATGTGATTCTCTCTCCTGTTTACTGAAAGCTGCTTAATTCAGTTAGTTTATTTCTAGTATTTTATACAAAGTTGTACGGATTCTTTTTTTGCTGCTGGTGTTAACGATGAACACTAGTAACGTCTTTGAATTGCAATTGTCGTTCATGTGCTATGTTGAGAACCATTTTGGGCACAATTTTGTGGGAAGGTTCTACAGAAATCAACAAAGAAATGATGCTCCAGTAATTGATCTAGGAGTCTTGGTGGACCACAAACTTGACATGAGCCAACAGTGTGACGCGGCAGCTAAAAAAGCCAATGCAATTCTGGGCTGCATCAATAGGAGTATAGCATCTAGATCATGGGAAGTTATAGTGCCACTGTATTCTGCTCTGGTCAGACCTCACCTGGAGTACTGTGTCCAGTTCTGGGCACCACAGTTCAAGAAGGACACTGACAAACTGGAACGTGTCCAGAGGAGGGCAACCAAAATGGTCAAAGGCCTGGAAACGATGCCTTATGAGGAACGGCTAAGGGAGCTGGGCATGTTTAGCCTGGAGAAGAGGAGGTTAAGGGGTGATATGATAGCCATGTTCAAATATATAAAAGGATGTCACATAGAGGAGGGAGAAAGGTTGTTTTCTGCTGCTCCAGAGAAGCGGACACGGAGCAATGGATCCAAACTACAAGAAAGAAGATTCCACCTCAACATTAGGAAGAACTTCCTGACAGTAAGAGCTGTTTGACAGTGGAATTTGCTGCCAAGGAGTGTGGTGGAGTCTCCTTCTTTGGAGGTCTTTAAGCAGAGGCTTGACAACCAGATGTCAGGAGTGCTCTGATGGTGTTTCCTGCTTGGCAGGGGGTTGGACTCGATGGCCCTTGTGGTCTCTTCCAACTCTATGATTCTATGAATTGTTCCACATAAGAGTTTCCAGAGGCGATCTGTGGACTCCTGGGGGGAAAAGTTGGTGACGGTGGTAAACAGTATGCACATTTAAAAAGTGCTTTTATGGTCTGTATCTGAGTTGAGCCCCCATTCCTGCCCCAATAACCTTATGAGCCTACCATCAGAATTTCACCTTACCCACTTTTTCTCTCTCGAGCTGAGAGCAGTTTAATTCTTGGTTCTCGGGCAGCCTCCCCCCCAGGTAGCTAGCCCTGCTTGGCTTCCTTCAGTTGCAAAATTTCATTGTGTCCTTTCTAGCCATTTTCTGAGCCGATTGGGGTAGGAACAGCAGTGAGTCCACTTAAGAAGGAGCCCTGCTGGACCAGAGAGAGGCTACTTCCAGTGTAGCACTCTGTTTGCAATAGTGACCCGCCAGAAGACTACACACAAGGCACAAAGGGAATAGCTCTTCTCTTGGCATGTCCCAAGCCCATGTTATTCAGAGGTACGCAGGTGTACTCTTTCAAGCCAGGACAAACATTTCCGGGGTAAATTTGCAGCCTACTTTTCCGACAAGCAGTTTATATCCAAAGTGATTACAGTACTTCTTAAAAATGTATGAATGGCATGTAATAATAATAAAATAGCTGTCAACTTTTCCCTTTTGTTGCGAGGAATCCTATTCTTTTATCTTTTTCCTTTCTCCTCCTGTGATGAGGCTGCATTTTAATATTTTAATGTTTCAATATTCTAATTGTTGTATTTTATATTGTTGTATTTATATTCATTCAACTTGTTTTTATTATTGCTTGTTAGCCGCCCTGAGCCCCGCCTTGGCTGGGGAGGGCGGGGTATAAATAAAAATTATTATTATTATTGTTATTCGGAATAAGGGAATTTCCCTTAAAAACAGGGGAAAGTTGACAGCTATGAATATAATAATAATAATAATAATAATAATAATAATAATAATAATAGCGTTAAAACAATTTATGTGTTACCTTTAATTTTGAGAAGAAAGACCAAGGCACTTCTCAAACAAACAAAAGCCGACAGCAGAAAAACCGGTACAAAACAGGACTCTAAATCAGGAATGTATAAATAACACCGTTAAAAAGTTTCAAGTGCCTCGAAACACAAAGCGGCGCCTCTTTAATTGCAAAACACGGCGAAAACATGCTCACAATGGGAGGGCATGTTATCAGAGAGCAGCAATCCATTAAAAGCCTGCATAAATAAGTGGTTTTTTCAATTCCCTTGTGTGGATTAAGCTGAAGCCATTCCGTGTATGTATATAACGGGTGTGTAGGTCAGAGGGGGAGGCGCACTTGAGAAGCTTTCTCAGATGTGGCCCGAAACTTGGGTGTGTGTGGAAAGGAAACGGTTCTGCTCCACCTAAAGAGATGGAGATCTGGCACGACCCCACGTTTTGCTTGCTATCATCTGGACAGCATTGGGAGAATACTTTCCTGAGCACTCCTGTGCTTGTGAGTAGTTTGTTAGATGATAGAGCAGGGCGGTTTTCAGGCCGTGGGTTGCATGTGACCCGCAAGGCCTGTTTTGGCAGCCCTCGGCAACATTCAAGAAAAAATAAATCTTAAAGCCTTAAAAAGATATCTTTTTTTGTGTCAGGTGTGGTTAACGAAAGTGTATTAGCTTTGTTTTATAATTAAATCTATTATTTGTGTATTTAATATTATATTTAAATAAATTAATTGTGCTTATTAAATGTTATTACAGTGGTACCTTGGGTTACATGCGCTTCAGGTTACAGACGCTTCTGGTTACAGACTTGACTGACCCAGAAATATTACCTCAGGTTAAGAACTTTGCTTCAGGATGAGAACAGAAATTGTGCTCTGGCGGTGCGGCAGCAGAGGGAGGCCCCATTAGCTAAAATGGTGCTTCAGGTTAAGAACAGTTTCAGGTTAAGAACAGACCTCTGGAACGAATTAAGTACTTAACCCAAGCTACCACTGTATAGTACTCTTGCGGCCCGCTTGGTGTGAAAGGTTGGACCGCTCTGTTACGGAGCAATAAATGTGCCTCAATAGTTGTGATTCCATCCTGCACTGCCTTCTGGGAAACAGGCTTGAGAAAACATTTTGGAGGATCCTGTCTGTCTGTCTGTCTCTCACTCTCTCACAAACACAATTTCCGCATGTGTTGTTCTGAAACAGGCTTGAAGTACCAGAGCATTTTTGTTGCTGACTTACACCCTTTTGCCTGCCTTCGAAGATCTCATTCCACATTCCCTCCCATGCCTAAACCAAGTACAGTGGTACCTCAGGTTACATACGCTTCAGGTTACATACACTTCAGGTTACAGACTCCGCTAACCCAGAAATATTACCTCAGGTTAAGAACTTTGCTTCAAGTTGAGAACAGAAATCATGTTCCGGGGGCGCAGCAGCAGCGGGAGGCCCCATTAGCTAAAGTGGTGCTTCAGGTTCAGAACAGTTTCAGGTTAAGAACGGACCTCCGGAATGAATTAAGTACTTAACCCAAGGTACCACTGTATTTCTCACCAGCCCTTTCCCCCCCTTTCCCTTTGACACACACACAGCATTTAAGGTTGCAATCAAGGTTCCCTTTATTTCTGTCCTAGTCCTTTTTTTTTGAAGCAGGACTTCCCTGCTTAGCCTTAGAGCTTTCAAGATAAGTGCTTCCACCCAAAGCAAGTGTGAGCGTCGCCATTTCCCAGAACAGGAACAGCATGCGTCTTCTATGAAGCAAAACAAGGAAGGGCCTGGAACTGACTAGGCCGCCACAAGACTAGGTGGACTGTGTCCCTCACCTCTTGTGGGCGACTTCCTTAAAAATAACATTCGCTGTAACATTCAACACATGCAGGGTACTGTGCTGAAAATCTGCTGACAACAAAGCAACGGCCTGTAGCGTTCTGCTGGTGCCCTGCAATTTCACCTCAATTCTGCCAAGCGTGGCTTGCCGTTAATTGCATTTTTGAGCACATCCTCGCCGGCGAGAGCTTCGCGGCGGAATGTCAGTCATTTTCTTTTGATTCCTCGGCAGCCAGTTGGCGCTTGCAACTTGGTGCGTGAGAGGAGATAACCCACCTGTTCCTGTGGCAGGTTTGGCCTTCAGTCCCCACCCACCAGCCTGAGATACTCTTGATTGGCAGCTGCAGGTTGTTAAAAACAAAATGAAACCCTGCTATGCAGAACGTGAATTTGTTTAGAGCTGAATCGTGGAGAAGATGAGAGAGAATTTGTGGGAAATGAATGGCCAAGTATATAGATGGCAAGTCATATGTCTTATGTGGCGCTCTAGGGTGACTGCTGGGAAATCATTTGTCATAGGCCTCATTTTTCTAGAGCACTGATCAGTGCCTTGCAGCTTCCACCATTCAAATTCCCCACAGCACCCGTAAAATAGTATTGCTCTGGGGGAATTGTGGGAAACATCTCCCCCTATTTTTTGGGGGGGACAAAGTAATAATCATAAATAAATAAGAATAAAAATGTGCACCCCACCACCGAATCCATTCCATTGTAACTATCCAGCCTCCCAAAATTTCAGCACCTCTTGTGATGGTTTGACCCCTTTCCATTTTAACAGTATGAATTCTGCAAACGCCTTCCTAATAATAATAATTTATTATTTATACCCCGCCCATCTGGCTGAGTTTTCCTAGCCACTCTGGGCGGCTTCCAATCAAGTGTTAAAAACAATACAGCATTAAATATTAAAAACTTCTCTAAACAGGGCTGCCTTCAGGTGTCTTTTAAAAAGAAGATAGCTGCTTATTTCCTTCACATCTGAAGGGAGGGCGTTCCACAGGGCGGGCGCCACTACCAAGAAGGCCCTCTGTCTGGTTCCCTGTAACCTCACTTCTCGCAATGAGGGAACCGCCAGAAGGCCCTCGGTGCTGGATCTCAGTGAACGATGGGGGTGGAGACGCTCCTTCAGGTATATAGGTATATCTCCTCAAAATCATTTCTCCTGCGTATTCCCCATCTTACCTTAATGGCACATGTTAATTTATCATTAAAGGCTGGAATTGTGGGAAACTTAAATGGCAGAGGTTGCCCGAGTCTGATCAGAGTGCTACAGGTGCCAATTGCCAGTGCCTGTATTATTACTGTTACTACTTATTAAGATTTATAATACCGCCTTTCATCACAAGATCTCAGGGCAGTTCACAATTAAGCCCAAGGAAGCCTATTAGTGTAAGAGGCACTTTTGCTTAAAGGCTTGGTCAAACCTGAAGGAGTAGCACAACGGGGGCCTATATTAGTGGGGCAAGGAAGCAGGCTGTAAACAGATTTCTGCCTTAGGTACCTTGTTGGAGCAAATGTGCTGCCCCCCCCCCCCTTTTGCCGTAGCCATGAGCGCTGTTGTTATCATCCATTTAATTTATAAACTGCTTCCCAAAGTGATTTGCAATAGAACAAAAGCCTGTATAAGTAAGTTTCTTATAGAAAAACAGTTTATAGCAACAGCACATACCTAAAATCAATTCATCTGCAGTATAGAGACCAAGTGAGATAAAGATCTCCGTTTAGAAGGTTGCAGTCATACCTTGGTTTCCGAACGCCTTGCGAGACGAACGTTCCGGCTCCCAAACGCCGCAAACCCGAAAGTGAGTGCTCCGGTTTGCAAACGTTTTCCAGAAGCCAAACGTCTGATGCTGCTTCCGCGGCTTCTGGTTGAGTGCAGTAAGCTCCTGCAGCCAATCGGAAGCTGTGCCTTGGTTGTTGAACGTTTTCAGAAGTCAAATGGACTTCCGGATCAGATTCCGTCCGACAACCAAGGTATGGCTGTATTTGAAAAAGGAGGAATGTCTTTAGGTAAAGGTACCCCTGCCCGTACGGGCCAGTCTTGACAGACTCTAGGGTTGTGCGCCCATCTCACTCAAAGAGGCAGGGGGCCAGCGCTGTCCGCAGACACTTCCAGGTCACGTGGCCAGCATGACGAAGCTACTCTGGCGAGCCAGAGCCACACACGGAAACGCCATTTACCTTCCCGCTAGTAAGCAGTCCCTATTTATCTACTTGCACCTGGGAGTGCTTTCAAACTGCTAGGTTGGCAGGCGCCGGGACCGAGCAATGGGAGCGCACCCCGCCGCGGGGATTCGAACCGCCGATCATGTGATTGGCAAGTCCTAGGCGCTGAGGTTTTACCCACAGCGCCACCCATGTCCCTGGAATGTCTTTAGCAGGCGCTGAAAAGACAGCACAGAAGGTGCCAGTCTTACAACTTGGGTGAGAGCAGATGCCCTTCTCAGTCTTTGACCAGAGCAGCCATTCTGCATTCCCAAAGTTTGATGGATCCCTGTTGTGTTTGTCTTCTAGCTCTCTCGAGTCACCTCATAATAATAAATGGGGTGGGGGAGACAGACACTGCCTGGTAAACATCTGTGGGGGCTTGAAGACTCCTCTCCCTCCTGACTTGCTGTCCCTGGGATCTTGTCGAGCCAATCCCACGCCAGTTGCCAAAAGTGGGTTAGGACTCTGCAGGCAGCTCGGTGGGGTCATTCCGAGACCAGCACAATGTGAAATTTCTGGCCCAGCCACCCCAATTACTGGGGGAGGATTCTGTTCCTAGGAGGGTAGCGGTTTTCCCTTCCCCTGCCCATTCCCAGGCCCTCCTGTTACTCACACACTGTATCTGTTTTCCGCTGTGAAGCGCTCATGGATTGAGCTTCCCCATTTTGGGTGGGTGGGGGGCACTTTCTGAAGTGGGTCAGGACGCAGCAGGGCATTCATAGACTCTAATCAATGTTTCAGAACGCGCTCCGCCGCTGGGCTGTAACAGTTTTTTACTTTAGGGGGGTCCTGAACGCACTGTGTGATTCTGTAGGAACCAAATTCTCCTGAACAATTGATTAATGAGTCAGAAATTAGAGCTCTGTTTCTTTCTCCTCCCACTGCATTCTGAAGTTTCCTTCCAAATTTCTTTTTGGATAAAACAGTTCCGCAAGCGTTCCATGCTTTGCTTCAGATCCAAACGTCACAACTCAGAAACTTAACTGATGTTGCATCACACTTTGTGACCAAGAGTTGCAGCGTTGTGCGGCAAAGTAGAATCTACTAAGTAGATTATCGAACTTGCAGGATAAGTCCCTGCTCAGATATAGGATCATCGAGTCAGAAGGGACCCTGAGGGTCATCTCGTCCAGCCCCCTTGCACTGCAGGAAGATTCAGCTGTCCCGTATGGGGATCGAACCTGCAACCTTGGCATCATCAGTACCACACTTTAACCAGCTGAGCTATCCAGGCTTGGGCACATCGCTGTACTTCAGCTCAGCTTAATACAACCTTAAATACAAAATCGGCTACCGCCACTACTTAACTCTTTGATTACTTTTCTCTGCTTCCCTTTTCTTGAATGTACTTAAGCCCAGCCTCCCTCCACCCTGGGGCTCTCCAAATGGTGTTGGACTCCAGTTCCCATCATCCCTCACTTTTTGGCCGTGTTGACTAGAGCCGATGGGAGCTCTAATCTGAAATATTTTTAGGGTCACAGTCATGCAAGCCTGACTAAAATTGCAAAATGCAGGGCTCTACATAGTTTTGGACAAGGAAAAGGGTGGTGCAGCATATTCTTTTAGAGGGAGCATAGGGAAGACAAGCCAGTAGTGATGTATGGAAGTGAGAGCTGGACCATAAAGAAGGCTGATCGCCGAAGAATTGATGCTTTTGAATGATGGTGCTAGAGGAGACTCTTGAGAGTCCCATGGACTGCAAGAAGATCAAACCTCTCCATTCTGAAGGAAATCAGCCCTGAGTGCTCACTGGAAGGACAGATGCTGAAGCTGAAGCTCCAATACTTTGGCCACCTCATGAGAAGAGAAGACTCCCTGGAAAAGACCCTGGTGTTGGGAAAGATGGAGGGCACAAGGAGAAGGGGACGACAGAGGACGAGATGGTGGGATAGTGTTGTCAAGGCTACCAGCATGAGTTTGACCAAACTGCGGGAGGCAGTGGAAGACAGGAGTGCCTGGCGTGCTCTGGTCCATGGGGTCATGAAGAGTCGGACACGGCTAAACAACAAAGGGAAGACAAGAGAAAGCCTGCTTGTGTACTTCTAGTTCCTGGGCCTCCTGCAGAAACCAGTTGCCTTCACTGCCACAGAGACCAGAAACTTTTCCATCATTCTTTCAAAATGAAAACCCTTTTCTAGGTCTTGCAGATGCATGTGCCCATCAGAGCCTCTGCCTTGCCCCAAAGTAGCCTTTCCCCCCTTACCGTTTGTGTTGTGACCTAGAGAGCGTTCAGCCCTCTTTCCCTTGTGATCCCACAGATGAAGATGGTGGTTGTCAATCTCGTTTGAGGTACTTGGCAAGTGGAGAGGCTTAAGATGCACGTCCTCCAACAATGCAGGATGGCTCTATGAGAGCCGCTGCAGAGACATGGTTTCCTTCAAATTAAAGGCTGCTCTGCATTCTTCCACTTCTTGCTTGCATGCCAGTCCTCCCTAACTTGCCTCTTCGTGGGGGAACAAAATGTAGGAACGAAGCAGGTAATAAAATGCGGGTTAAGTGTTTCAGGTAACGAGTGTTGAGCAGGATTGCAAAGATGCTCCAACATGCATCACTTTATCTGTTCTCTTTTTCTCTCTCTCCTCTCTTTCTCATCTATTGCCCTCCCCTCCCCTGCAGAGCTGGGACCTGGTGCAACAGACACAGAACTACCTGAAGCTCCTGATCTCCATTATTAATGGTGACGGTGAGGTTTTCTTCTTGTTATGGAGAAGGTGGGAAATGGGGGGAGGGTACCTTTTGGGGGTGGCTTATTTGACTACTTTAGAAAACTATGGGGGGGTGAGAGAGAGAGAGTGTTTTGAAGAAAACTCCATGGCAAAGAAACCTCATGGCTAAAAGCAGGGGAATTGAGGGTTGGGCTTCTAGACTTAAATACAGTGGTACCTCGGGTTACAGACGCTTCAGGTTACAGACTCTGCTAACCCAGAAATAGTACCTCGGGTTAAGAACTTTGCTTCAGGGTGAGAACAGAAATCGTGCGGCGGCGGCGTGGCGGTAGCGGGAGGCCCCATTAGCTAAAGTGGTGCTTCAGGTTAAGAACAGTTTTAGGTTAAGAACAGACCTCCGGAACGAATCAAGTATGTAATCAGAGGTACCACTGTATTGGCATCCCCTTCAATAATCTGAGCTGAGCTTCAGAGTGCTGCTCCCTATGCATTTGACCTTATGAAGGGCCTGTTGCCTCTGGTCTCCTTTGCACAGTGCACCCTGCATGTCTCCCAAGAAAGCTCTCGTGAAACTTCTGTGGCTGAGACTTTTGGACGCAGCCATTCCATATACCCTGCTTTTCAGAGGCCTCTCATTTTGCTTCGCTCGGTGAGCTTTGAGGCGCTTGTTGTGAGCTCTGCCCCTGTAGCCGACTTGCCTCCCGATCTGCCCCCTCTGATTCGCTCATCGGGGCTGAATATAAAAAGGTAAAGGGACCCCTGACCATTAGGTCCAGTCGTGGCCGACTCTGGGGTTGCCGCACTCATCTCGCTTTATTGGCCGAGGGAGCCCACGTACAGCTTCCGGGTCATGTGGCCAGCAGGACTAAGCCGCTTCTGGCGAACCAGAGCAGCACACGGAAATGCCGTTTACCTTCCCACCGGAGCGGTACCTATTTATCTACTTGCACTTTGACGTGCCTTCGAACTGCTAGCTTGGCAGGAGCTGGGACCGAGCAACGGGAGCTCACCCCGTTGCTGGGATTCGAACCGCTGACCTTCTGATCGGCAAGTCCTAGGCTCTGTGGTTTAACCCGCAGCGCCACCCGTGTCCCTGGGGCTGAATATACAGGGCAGTTATTTGGCTGGATTTTACTCATAGTGGACCCATTTAAACCCACAGGCCTAACTCAGTAATTTTCAGCGGGTGCTTCTGTTGTTTCTTTTCTCCCGTCCCCCAGGCTTCATATAGTCCCTTGTTGCCTGCCTTGCGGAGCCTGTCCCCGGAGAACGCTGTGCCTTGTGCATCTGGCCTGGCATATGCCACCGCATCTCCTGGGGGGCTAGCGGAGCCCTCTGTGCCCCGGGGGGCTTTTCATCCTGAATGCCATGCAAGTAACACAGCCTTTTCCCCTCCCGCCTTTTGCTTTGCCTTCCTGCTGGCTCAGCGCAGATGACAGTGGGCTCCTGATACACTGTATATCCGGCTGGGACAGGACGCCTCTCTTCATCTCCCTCCTGCGCCTCTCCCTGTGGGCTGTGAGTACCAATGGGCATGTTTCCGCAGGCGAGGCAGTCGCCGAGGGGTGCAGCCGGGAAGGGGGCGAGTTGGGTGGAGAGGGAGCGGTCGCTTTTCTTTCGTAGCTTGATTGGCAACAGGGGGACCTCTGTGGTTCTTGCGGCGATGCTTCCTCCCACTTTCTTCTTCAAATGCACGAATCTGTTAGTAGAAAACACAATGTTCGGCGTGCTAAATTACACGGGGCACCTTTTGCATTGCTGGTACAGTTGGAAGAGGCAGCAACTTTCAGAACTGAGGACACCTTGCCCCACTATTCGACTGGGGAAGAAGGTGGGGGTTTGTGGAACAATTAGGGCTGCCTTTAGGGACAGAGAGGGCTGGAGGATATGGGACAACTTGAGTTGCACCGAATTAAAATCTTGCACTCCTTGTCTGCTAGAGCCTCCATACAGAGCTAATTCCAGAGGGGCAGGGAAGAAAGTGAGGTCAAACATTTGCTGGTACCTCCAGACTGGCAAAGGAATCACTGCCAGGGGCAGAGCAAGAAGGCTTGGTTTATTTTCAGGTGAAGGGGCCCCTGCCGTGGACCCCCGAAATCCTTCAACTTAATATTCTCTCCCATTTTGGTTTCTAGGCTATGTATAGCTGAAACTTTTACTCCTCCCTTCCCTGTGACCTTAGAGGCCAGAGTCACACACTCTCTCTCTCTTAACAAAAACTGAATTCCTTGATGTCCTCTGATCCACATCCCTTATTGTTCCTTACCGTTTCTTGTTCCGCAGCAGGAGCAAATTGTGTTCGCTCAAGCAAAAGTGCATTGAGCCTATTGCATTTGCATAATTTTCATTTGCTGATAAAACTGGGATGTCGGGAAATGCAGGGGGAAAATCTCTGGAATGAGAGGCGACAGGAAGGGCGGAGAAGCAGCAAAAAAGGGGGGGTGCCTCTTCAGAACTGTGGGTGTCAAATTTGTCCCATGGTGTTTGTAGAAGGTCACAGCCTTTTTTCTCTCTATAACACTGAGGACGAGAAGCTTGCTTTTCGAAAACGGCTTTCAATCTGGAGCTCCCCCATGTCTAGATTGCACATGACATAGCTTTGGAGAGAATTGCTGGCATAGCTTCATCGCATTGACAAGAAACCATTTCTCAGTCATAGGAACACAGCGCTTTGGCTTATAACCTGTTTGGGTCTCTCTTCCACACAGCTGCAGGGGGAAATGCAGGACAGCTGAATGTCATTGTCATTTGTGATGTATTGTCAGTTTTTCGTTCCTTAGGATGGGCTGATCCATGCATCCCTGGAACCTGCGGAAATCCTTTATCTGACCGTGGCCTATGACTGGTTCCTCTTTGGGTAAGCATCCTGCCTTGGCCAGAACCAGGGAGGGAACAGTAGGACCAGCTGCAGATTGGATTAATGCAGATTCCCCTAACTCATTTGAATTTGAGGGTGGGGGGCTCCCTACGCCGCACCAGCCATTTGTTTTGCAGGCTTCCAAAAAAAAAAAAATACTAAAATACCGTAATACAACTTAAAGCTGCCATTGAAGGCTCTGTCCTTCCCAGATTAGCTGGTGATTATGCGACCAGCAAATCCAGCATTGGCAAATCGGAACCTGTTTGCCAGGAGACCTTCAGTCCAACCTACTTCACAGCTAGCAGGGGAAGGAAAGCTCCAAGCTAAGCCTGTCTCAGGATCCTCCCCTCTTGTGTGAATTCTGGCCATAGTCTGAAGAAACATTGAGTGGGCAATGGAGAAACAGACTTCCAGCCTCTGTTTCCTCGCTTGCTCTTGAGTTTGAACGCTACTCGGTTTCCCTCTTTCTCTTGCAGGCACATGCTAGTGGATCGACTCAGCAAAGGGGAAGAGGTGAGTGTCGCGGGGGGTGATGTCAGCGTCCCAAGAGCGGCAGTGATGTCAGCGTCCCATGGCGGACTCCACCCTGGCAAGGGAGGGGGTGGGGTGAGGCAACGGTAGCCAGAGGTGTGCAGGTATTATCTGCACCCGAAATTTTAGCAGGATAAGATTTAAAATTTGCATCCTGTGCCACGGGAAGCCAAACAGCTTCCCATAATGGCCCAGAGCAGAAACCTCCAGCAAGCCTGTAGGCAGTAGACATTGAACGGTGCAGCGATTGGCGTGTTTCAGTTTAGAGAAAAAAGGCAAGTAAATTAGACATGATAGCAGCGTAGAGAAAGCGGACAGAGGGTTTTTCTCCTTCTGCAATGTAGAGAAAGCGGATAAAAGCTTTTCTCCCTCTCGCACAATCAGTCGAAGCCAGAATTAGCCCCTGAAGCTGGATGGTGGCGATTCAGCGCAGAAAATAAAGGAAGCACTGCTTTGCCCTGTGCCTTAGTTAAACTGGGGGTTGGACCACCCCAAGATTTAACAAAGTCTCCCCACTTGGATGGCTCTGAAAAAGGAGTGTTGGGCAAACTAGTGGTGGATAAGGTTGGGTCGTAATGAGTACTGGTTGATAGAGATCACAAACGGGAAAATGCTCGTGGCATCCATGTTTTGCTTATGGGCTTCCCACAGGTTTCCGGTTGGTAGGATGCTTGACTGAAATTTGGCTGCATTGGCCACTGAGTGTAAGCGTGGCTGCCTAATCACCCTTGATTGGGTCTTCCTCTTCAAATAAAACCCCTGCACCATGATTTGTTCTTTGAAATTCCAGGATGCCAAAGTGATTTGTTCCTAGACCCTCCGGTCATCTTGACTTGGGCATGTGCAACACCTTTCCATAGCCACGTCTCCTCTTTAATAATGTCGGCTCTGTGCGTTTGTGTTGTTTTGCCTTCTCACAAGCAGCGCTCAGGCCTGGCCAGCAGGAGACCCCTGGAAAGGTGTTGGCTTTTGAGGGGATCTTGCTAGGCTTGTGTGGTGGTGACAGCTCCCTTCCTGCAGAGATGATGATGATAATAATAATAATAATAATAATAATAATAATAATAATAATAATTTATTATTTGTACCCCGCCCCTCTGGCTGGGCCTCCCCAGCCACTCTGGGCGGCTTCCATAGAAACAAAAAATACAGTAAAATATCACAGATTAAAAACTTCCCTGAACAGGGCTGCCTTAAGATGTCTTCTAAATGTCAGGTAGTTGTTTATCTCTTTGACATCTGGTGGGAGGGTGTTCCACAGGGCGGGCGCCACTACCGAGAAGGCCCTCTGCCTGGTTCCCTGTAGCTTTGCTTCTCGCAATGAGGTAACCGCCAGAAGGCCCTTGGCGCTGGACCTCAGCGTCCGGGCAGAACGATGGGGGTGGAGACGCTCCTTCAGGTATACTGGGCCGATGATGAAGACGTACAGTATGACAGCTGTCATTTACCAAGTGCTGTCGCCCCTTGCTCTCTCTTACGTTTTCTCCTCCCTCTCTCTCTCTCTCTTGGCTCCAGATTTTCTTTTTCTGCTTCGATTTTCTGAAGCACATCACCTCCGAGGAGTTCTCGGCTGCTAAGCCGCCAAGGTAAGGAGAGCCCACAGTAGGAGCTTCCTTCTACCAAAGGCAGCCTAAAAGAACGGAGAATCTTGTTAGCGCACGCTCTTTCTACTGGGAGATGGGAGACCCAGGTGCCTTGGCCCAATTTGCTTTAATTTATTCTGCAGTGAAAACGGGGCCACATCACTTTCTCTGAAGAGGTTTGGGCTGCAAAGTCCTACATAAGGGAAAAAAAGTGGCCGTGAGTTTGGTTGGCGCATGGGGTGGGTCAGCGGGCGAAAGGGCCTCTCGCCTTGTACTGGTTGCTGTTGAAACAGCACTGCAGCTGTGGCAGTAGCATCACACCCCTTGAAGATGGTCCAGAAGCAGCAACCAGGTGCCACAAAGCGGAATTGTGTCACCGATCCATAAAGAGCTGCCCTGGCTGTCTCTTTCTTACTGGGCACAATTTAAGGTGTTTGTCATAGAGCCCTATACAGCAGGGGACCCAAGTCCATTGCATGCCAGCCTATGCCTTACGGTCTGAAAGGAGATAACCTGCTTGCAGTTCCATCAACAGTTGTGGTTTGCTGTGTGACAGGACAGCGCAGGGCCTTCCTTCTCTGTTAATGGCCCCCGGGATGTGGAACTCTCTCCCACTAGAGAGAACAGATGTCCCTCAGATTACCGTATTTTTTTGCTCTATAAAACTCACTTTTTCCCTCCTAAAAAGTAAGGGGAAATGTGTGTGCGTCTTATGGAGCGAATGCAGGCTGCGCAGCTATCCCAGAAGCCAGAACAGCAAGAGGGATCGCTGCTTTTGTTGCACAGCGATCCCTCTTGTTGTTCTAGTTTCTGAGATTCAGAATATTTTTTCCCCTTGTTTTCCTCCTCCAAAAACTAGGTGCGTCTTATAGAGCGAAAAATACGGTGCCTGTTTTTTTGGATTTTAAATGAAATACTCCCCCCCCCCTCCCAAAATGGCTGGTTTTAAGAATTGTTTTCTTCAGCTCTAAGATTGCTTGTTTTTTGTTTTTACAAAATTAATGGTATGGATAGTGTTCAGCATTCTGTCTCCAAATGGTGGCTAGCAAGAGACGTCTGGGCAGAGCCTAGTCAGGACAAACTCCTATTGTTTACCGGCCCAACTATGAGGCAGGGTGAAACCACCACCTCAGGCGGCAGAGGCCCCCAACACCACGCTGGCAGTGGAGAAACAGCACCAACGCCAGTTTCCAGTGAGCTTTCACAAGACCTTGTCAAAATCTCGCAAGTTCTTGTGGAGATCACTTCCCCTTGTATTTGTATTTTTTTAAGCCAAATACCTCCAAAAATTCCTTTCTTCTGTGCCTAAATTCCCTCCTGGTCAGTAGCTGTTTAACCAGTCAAGACCTGGAGGGATGCTGTTTCCAAGTCCATTTTCCATTGGTGGTTCAGCGGCATCTGATGACTTGTCATGTTTTGTCTCTCCCCGCCCTAGACGGAAGAGCCTGCCACCCGGATTTACTTTGGAAGAAATCTGTATGCTGAGTGAGTGTCTCTTGACGCCTCCTAACCAGTCCCCCCTCTAGCCTCAACTGGGTCTGCTTTGTGATGGCGAGTGGGACAGCAAGGTTTCACTCACTAGGGGAATTTGGGGAAAGCCTTTGAGAGCCATAGCTCATCGCAGTTTCACAGCAAGATGGCCAGGTCGCTGGATTCAGATTCCAGAAAAGATTGGTGTCTCTACAACTGCAACGGAAATCTACTCCAGCTGCTGATTGAAAATGAGGATAACAAATGGGGCCTGCAACAAAATGTTGCAGTGTATTTCCCCCTTCTACCCCTGCCCCTCACCAGTTTTCTATTTCCTCGCAAACAGTCAACCAGCCCCCCCCCCCCCCGGGCACGCTCAGTCATCACTGGGCTGCTTGGAGTTCCTTCCCATTTCAAGTTTCCCCCTCCATAAAGATTTTTGTACTATTGCAATGCCGTCCTGTTAGCAAAAAGGCTTCTGTTAGTGCAATGGAACATTCCCCCTTTCCCTGCAATGCCCCCTTCCCTCCCCAAATCTGCTCCCAAGGGACGCCCAGAACATTTTTCTTTTTTGGGGTAGAGAAATTTGATTCCACAAACGGTGCACATGGGATGACTTTGCTGGACACAACCATGCATGTTACATAAGGGCCTATGGGATAAATCCTTGAAACTGCTGAGGGACAAGTGTGTGTTCTGAGCAGTGGCGTAGCGTGGGTTGTCAGCACCCGGGGCAAGGCAAGTAATTTGCGCCCCCCCTCCGCTGCACTGTCCCTCCCCCAGATAGTCCCTCGCTCTCTCTCCGCACCGCACCACACCACACGCCTTGCACCCTCCCCTCCACAGTGGGCGGCGACCCGGCGGCTCGGATCGGATTCGTACAGCCAGCACTGCAGTGAGAGAGAGTGAGTGAGCCAGGTAGGGGCAGAGAGCTGCGAGTGCGAGCGCCCCCCCCCGATGTTGCGCCTGGTGCGACCGCCCCCCCCTGCACCCCCCACGCTACGCCACTGGTTCTGAGATAACCAGACAACTGTAATTGGTGTGCATGTGCTGCCGCAGAACGTGGCAATAATTCGATTTCCCGAGAACTTGTCACCCTGGTCAAAGCACACATAAACAAACTGCCCAGTCCTCTTAGATTTGAAGACCCAAGAGTATGTGTGCAGTGCCTGCTGAAATTTCAGGATCTAGAGAGGGGGCAGAGTCAGGCCCCATCTACCCTAGGTGTTTAAAGTATCACTTTATAAACAGTCACGGCTTCTCCCAAAGAACCCTGGGAACCGTAAGGAGAGCCCTATTTCCCCTCACTGAAATACAGCTAACCTCAGAAGAGGGATTGATTGTTAAAGCACTGTGGGAATTGTAGCTCCTAACAACTCTCACGGCCCTCAGCAAACCACAGTTCGCAGGATTTTTTAAGGAAAAGCCACGACTGTTTCAAGCGGTCTGGTACTATGCAGATACGGCATAAGATTTCCAGTGATGGTGGCGGGAATTGACGTTTCTGCACAAGTCCTCCTTCCCTGTGACACTCCCAGCAGCAGTTTTTAAAGTTACTCAAAATCAAAGCAGATGTGCTTAATACGCCTAATCCACTGGGCTGCAGCATTTTCTGGTCAGAGAACTTGGCACTAAATTCTGTGCCCAGAGTATATACATGCCCCTGGTTATAACTCTTACGAGGAAAAAAATCTCACATCGCGGGTGAGAAGCGTAAGATGCTGCTCCCTCCCATTTTGCAGGTGGGGAGCTGTGCTTGGAATGGTGGGGTGTTGCCCCAGGGACCCCCCCCCCAGCAAGTTTGTCGCTGGGCTCAGATCTGAAAGCAGGTCTGAGTCCGCAATGCTCTCAGATGGGGCTTTGCTGATGGTGGGCAAAGGCCTGCTTGCTTTTGACTAAGATTGTAAAAGACTGCCTGTTTATCTTCACGGCGCAATGGATCCAAACTACAAGAAAGAAGATTCCACTTAAACATTAGGAAGAACTTCCTGACAGTAAGAGCTGTTTGACAGTGGAATTTGCTGCCAAGGAGTGTGGTGGAGTCTCCTTCTTTGGAGGTCTTTAAGCAGAGGCTTGACAACCATATGTCAGGAGTGCTCTGAAGGTATTTCCTGCTTGGCAGGGGGTTGGACTCGATGGCCCTTGTGGTCTCTTCCAGCTCTATGATCTTTAATAATAATAATAATAATAATAATAATAATAATAATAGTAATTTATTTGTACCCCGCCCATCTGGCTGGGTTTCCCCAGCCACTCTGGGCGGCTTCCACAAAGACCAAAAATACACAAAGATGTCACACATTAAAAACTTCCCTGAACAGGGCTGCCTTAAGATGTCTTCTGAATGTCAGGTAGTTCTTCTCTTTGACATCTGATGGGAGGGCGTTCCACAGGGCGGGTGCCACTACCGAGAAGGCCCTCTGCCTGGTTCCCTGTAGCTTTGCTTCTCGCAGTGAGGGAACCGCCAGAAGGCCCTCGGCGCTGGACCTCAGCGTCCGGGCAGAACAATGGGGGGTGGAGACACTCCTTCAGGTAGGAGAGGAGAATGGGCAAATTGGGTCTGCGTCTTCTCAGACCAGAGTAGTGAACCTGTGGTCCTTCAGATGTCGGACTACAACTCCCATCAGCCCCCTCTTTGGGGAGAGGCTGTGGCTCAGTGGCAGAGCACATGTTTGACCCCTGGCAGGCACCAGGCACTTCTCTGGGTTCCCGATTCCTGGCTTTGCTGCCCTGGGGCTGCTACGCATTTGGGAGTTCGGCAGCATCTGGAATGGCCCGGCCTTTTCCTCGCCCCACCTGAGCCCTTAAATAAACAGGTGCTGCCTCTGAACGAGTCCCTGGCAACTCTTGCGCTCAGCACTGCAGGTGGCAATGCTCAGTCTTGTGACAGATCGCTGAACTGTCATCTTTGCTCATAATTTAAAAACAAAACAAAAAAACCAGCCACCTCCCTTAGTTCGGCCATGCTCTTCTCAGCTGCAGCTTGGAAACGGTTTGGCTGATTTTGAGAAGCGCAGAATTGGAGCTACATATATGCCGTGGAAAGAAGAGCCAAGTTCCGTGGTCTGTGTAAATAAGCAAATGTATAAACAGCTCACGCTCTTCTCGTTATGGATATGTCTGCTGATACCTTTTGCAGCCATCTCTGGTTATGATGTGGGACACCCGAGTCCCATTTCTGACCACATGGAACCACATTACAGTGGTACCTCGGGTTACAGACGCTTCAGGTTGCAGACGCTTCAGGTTACAGACTCCGCCAACCCAGAAATAGTACCTCAGGTTAAGAAATTTGCTTCAGGATGAGAACAGAAATCACGCGGCTGCAGTGGGAGGCCCCATTAGCTAAAGTGGTACCTCAGGTTAAGAACAGACTTCCAGAACGAATTAAGTTCTTAACCCGAGGTACCACTGTATAACATTGACTCACCTTCCCCCACTCTTAAAAAAAAAATATGCCAGTTTTGAAATCTCATCAGGCAGTGAAGCTTGTTTTCTTAATTTTTTTTTAAAAAAACCCTTTGCACCCGGTAATCCTAATGCTTCTTCAGCATAACTGCACAATGTACATAAAATCTCGTGCGATACCTGTTTGCATAGAGTTCGTAAACAAGCTCCTGTTCTTTTTGCAAGACTACAGTTAGACTTGTATGGACTGTACTGAAAAACTGAATCCAAAATATGCCTCTGAACCTCCTGCCTATCACATAGGAGCTATGTACAGTGGTGCCCCGCAAGACGAATGCCTCGCAAGATGGAAAACCCGCTAGACGAAAGGGTTTTCCGTTTTGGAGGTGCTTCGCAGGACAAATTTGCTATGGGCTTGCTTCGCAAGACGAAAATGCCTTGCAATTCCTGGGTTCCCCCCCACCAGCCTTTTCCCCAAGCCCTAAGCCACTTATCAGCTGTTCGCTAAGCCGCTTATCAGCTGATCTAAGCCGCTAATAGCCTTTTAGCAGCTAATCCCTTAAGCCTTTAATAGCTGCTAATAGCCGCTAAACCGCTAATAGCGCTAATCCGCTAATGGGCTTGCTTCGCAAGACGAAAAAAACTGCAAGACGAGACTCGCGGAACGGATTCTTTTCGTCTTGCGAGGCACCACTGTATTATATGAGTATACAAAGAGATGTTTCTGCTTCTGATTAAAGCTGTTAAGGAAGGACAGGGTGGGAATTAGGAGAGAAGCTTCCTGGTTTCTGAGTCTTTGCCAGCCACTGCAAGTGGTGCGGAGCCTTTGGCTCTCCAGATGTTCCCGAACTACAACTCCCCATCCGTCCCGTCAAGTGTAGCCAATTGCAAGGGATTGTGGGAGTTGTAGTTTGACAACATCTGGAGGCCCAAAGATTCCTCAAGCCAAGCTTCCTGCAAACGTTGCAGCAGCCCTGGCTTATAACGTGATCTGGCAACTTCCATAAAAGCAGCAGGGCCAGTCTGTTGTAGCGAAACCACAACTCCAGGGATCATAGCTGTCAACTTTTCCCTTTTCTTGCAAGGAATCCTATTTGGAATAAGGGAATTTCCCTTTTAAAAAAGGGAAACATTGACAGCTATGCCAGGGATCAGCAACCTTTTTCAGCTGTGGGCCTACAGTGTGGTGTAGTGGTTAAGAGCGGTAGTCTCCTAATCTGGGGAACCGGGTTCGCGTCTCCGCTCCTCCACATGCAGCTGCTGGGTGACCTTGGGCCAGTCACACTTCTTTGAAGTCTCTCAGCCCCACTCACCTCACAGAGTGTTTGTTGTGGGGGAGGAAGGGAAAGCAGATTGTTAGCCGCTTTGAGACTCCTGAAGGGGAGTGAAAGGCGGGATATCAAATCCAAACTCTTCTTCTTCTTCTTCTTCTATCCACCGTCCCTCGGATCATGTGGTGCACCAGACTATTTTTTGAAAAATAATAATAAATGAATGGATTCCTATGCCCCACAAATAATCCAGAGACACATTTTAAATAAAAGGATACATTCTACTCATGTAAAAACATGCTGATTTCCCGGACCGTCCGTGCTGAGAAGGACTGAGAAGGCGATTGGGCCGCATCCGGCCCACGGGCCTTAGGTTGCCTACCCCCCCACAACTCTTTTTGTGGCACCTTGGCATATGACTTTCTGGAACTGCCAAAGGAAGCGGGGCTTGCACGTGGGACACATTTAGGAGGACTTGAGCAACATCTGTAGCACTGTGTGTAAACCAGCCAATCCCAAATACGTCTGGCAGCCATTTCCACCATTGCACCGTATTTATTTCAGCTGCCAGGTTTGTGGGGAATTGCTGTCGACTGGATTGACGAACTGCTTCTTATTGTTCATCACTTGTAGGGATAGTGCTTAATTGCGGAAGGGGCTGCTTATATCTTGAGTATAAAACCAAGGACAACATAAATGCATGCACACACTTAAAATACACAAGGAAACAGTTCCATCAGAATAATAATAATAATAATAATAATAATAATAATAATAAAAATAAAAATAAAAATAAAAATAAAATAATAATAATTTTATTTATACCCCGCCCTCCCTGGCCAGAGCCAGGCTCAGAATGGCTAACAACAGTGAAATTACAGTAAAAACATAATGGGGGGGAGGGACACAATTTAAAATACAAGTTAAAATGCAGCCTTATCAAAACCATAAGGGGAGGGAAACATAAGGGTCAGACAGTCCGAACCAAAGGCCAGGTGGAACAGCTCTGTCTTGCAGGCCCTTCGGAAAGATGTCAAGACCCACAGGGTCCTAGTCTCTTGTGGCAGAGCGTTCCACCAATTTGGGGCCAGTACTGAAAAGGCCCTGGTCCTAGTTACGACCAATCTAACCACCTTGTGACCTGGGACCTCCAAAATGTTGTCATTTGTGGACCTTAAGGTCCTCCGCGGGGCATACCAGGAGAGGTGGTCCCGCAGGTATGTGGGTCCTAGGCCGCAAATATTAAAATGAACTGTTGTGTGAGGTAATGTGTGGTGGGGATCTCCGTGTGAGGTTTGTTTGCGGGGATGCTAGGTTTGCTACTTTATAGCAGAAAGGTAGTCCGACGTTGCTCTCTTTGTGTTCCAGAGCAGAGGGACCGGGGCAGCCCTACTAGTCTCAGCAGCGACTTCTCTCTCGTGATGGAGAACTCACCTGGGGCTGCCGGGAGCTTCACCTACGAAGCAGTGGAGCTGATGCCAGCAGGGTCCCAAACACAGGCTGCTTGGTAAGACCGTGTGTGTGTGTGTGTGTGTGTGTGTGTGTATGCATGTGCCTTCAACCATGGGGCAGGTGTATGTGGGGCGGCGGGTGGATGGCTTTAGTAAACGTGTGCCACAAAAGCAGTCCATTACAGTAGCTTAGACAGGGCCTAAGGTAGCAGCAGCTACATCCAGGCCTCTCACCCTTCCCAATTTTTGAAGTAGTGACCCCGATGGTACCTTGAGCCAACCTCACCCTCAGTGTGTTGCTGGGCTGGCTGAAGTTCCAACACACCTCACACTACATCCAGGTGCAAAATTAGGCACACAAATAAATCCAGTATTATTGCAGAGGCCCTGGGGAACCCCTTCATTTGGCAAAGGGCACCTGTCAAGTCAGAAACGGCCTGTCTGGTACCCCATACACACACAGTGCATTCCTCTCACCTCACTGGTTCCTCTCCCAGTACTGAATTAGAAAGCCTCTGGGACATTATACAGTGGTACCTCGGGTTAAGTACTTAATTGGTTCCGGAAGTCCGTTCTTAACCTGAAGCGGACTTTCCCATTGAAAGTAATGGAAAGTGGATTGATCCGTTCCAGACGATGAAAAACACCCCCTAAAACAGCAATTTAACACGAATTTTACTGTTTCACGAGACCATTGATCCATAAAATGAAGGCAATAATCAACGTAAGGTAAAGGTAAAGGGACCCCTGACCATTAGGTCCAGTCGTGACTGACTCTAGGATTGCAGTGCTCATCTCGCTTTATTGGCCGAGGGAGCCAGTGTACAGCTTCCGGGTCATGTGGCCAGCATGACTAAGCCGCTTCTGGCGAACCAGAGCAGTGCACGGAAACGCTGTTTACCTTCCCACCTGGAATGGTACCTATTTATCTACTTGCACTTTGACATGCTTTCGAACTGCTAGGTTGGCAGGAGCAGGGACCGAGCAACGGGAGCTCACCCCATTGCGGGGATTTGAACCGCCGACCTTCTGATCAGCATGTCCTAGGGCCCACAGCGCCACCCACGTCCCAATAATCAACGTACTGTACTATAAAATAAATAAGACAGTATTTTAGATAGGAACAAAAATTAACATTTATTTCTTTTCTTACGTGCACTCATTGTTTGGATGGGGGCTCTGGGTCCTCTTCCACAATCACAATCGGCTTGGCTCCTGGCATTCGCAGAGGCCTCAGAGAGCTCCCGCGGCTGGAGTCCAGTCGTGGAGCCTCTGCAGGCCCTGCGGACGTCGGGGCTTGGTTCCCGGCATTCGCGGAGGCCTCAGAGAGCTCCGTAGGCCCCGCGGATGTCCGGGTTTGCCTCCAGGCAGTGGCGAGGCCTCCGAGAGCTCGGACAACTTACTTCCGGGTTACAGTCATTCGTAACCCGAAAAAACGTAAGTTGAAGCGTTCATAACCCGAGGTACCACTGTACAGTCATAGAGATGGAAGGGTCCCGCAGGGGTCATCCATTCCAACTGCCTGCGATGCAAGAATCTCAGCGAAAGCATCCATGACAGATAGCAACCCTCTCACTTATAACTAGGAATGTTCTTCAGCCTGGGCACAGGGGACCCTTCCAAGCCAAGGGGCGGGAGTCAGGCAGGAGTGACTCAATGGATATAGGGTTCTACCCCCCCCTCCACCATCTTGAATGCACAAAATCCACCTCCTAGGGCTAAAGTTGGCCATCCTACATTCCGGAATGCTGCACTGTGATCTGCTGGTAGTAGGGCTTGCGAAGGCTCCTTTCTGGGAAACTGGAGAGCCCCTGCCTGTCACCATAGACGTTGCTGAGCTTGATGGTCCAGATGATTAAGCAGATGGACTGGATGATGAGGAATAAGGCACCTTCCTTTGTAGAAAAGGCTCTCAAATCCAGGGGGGAAGCCAGCCCACCAATTTCGTCCAAGCATGACATACAACTTGGCCCTAGGATAGGCAGATCCTTGACGGTGAAGGTCGTTCCACGGGGGGAGGGGGGGGGAGCTTGTTCTTCCCTCCCCTCCATTGGCCCGGACCTTGAAGTCTATGCAGGAGAGCAGCTAGCGGGAGAAGAGGAGAAGCTCTCCCACATGACGGGAGGCTAGGGAGCCAAAGGCTGGGGATTTCGGAGCCTTGCCCGCGGGCCTGCCCTGCTCAGTTTAATTTTTCTTTCTCCTCCCCAAGCACGTGTGCTAATGATATTTTACAGTGCAATTATTCTGAGCTAAATCTGGGCTGTGCTGAGAGGCAGCTGGAAATCCTCTGGGCAACAGTGAACCCTCAGCTTGCTGTTGCATGCCTGGCTTCTTGAAGTGCAAGGGGGGGGGAGAGAGAGAGAGAGAGAGAGAGAGAGAGAGAGAGAGCTGTTCAGAGCATGGGCAGCCCTCGAAATGGTGGCCCTGCCAAGTCTGCTCAGCACCCCAGTCAAATTGCAGGCGGCACACGGTAGCTGACAGTGAAAACCTTGCAGGGAAAGAAGGGCTGGCAGATGATTCCGCAGGAGCTGGAAGCTGTCCTGGGTTGCCCGAGTTGTGTGCAGGGCTGTCTGGAATTCTGAGCTGAAAGGCAGATTCTGTAGCCAGAGGACTTCTTTGTGTGCGCACACCGTCTCTGTAGTTCTCAATTTACAGCATGTGCAAGGATAATCCCGGTCCCGTGGGGGCTGTTGTATGTTTTGGAAGGGAAACTTGGAGGAGTGTCCGGGGGAACCAGCTGGGGAACCCCCCAAGAGAGGAAGGCTCAGAGCCAGGGGATTGGTGGTGGGACAATGATGAGTGGCCAGAGGGAGAAGAGGGAGCAGATTTGGGAGGAGGAGGCGTCGGAAGCTGAAGAGGCAACAGGGTTTAGTGAGCAGGAGGAAGCTGGGACAGAGAGGAGTCCTGATTCAGAAGCTGGAGAGGAGGGAGGCCAGGAGAGAGAGGAGGCCGGCTGCAGAAGAATACAGGGAGTCTCCTCCTGCTGCTGCAACCAGCTCCCCCTCCCTTCTGGTCTCCCAGAACACACAGAGAAATGAAAAGAGCAGAGGAGAGATTGGTTGTGCACAGGCAAAAACCCTGGAGAGGAGGAGACTTAGGCAGCCGTGGAAAGGCAGGGACTTTGAGTCCTTGCAACTGCCTCATTGGGGCAAGACCTACAGGGAAGAGTTGCTGGGATCACTTGGCCTGCGCTGTTTTGGTTTCTTCGAATAAAGAGTTAACTTCATTGACATTGTGGGTTTTTATCACTGACCTGCACCTGACTCCGGGACGCGGGTGGCGCTGTGGATTAAACCACAGAGCCTAGAAGTTGCCGATCAGAAGGTCGGCAGTTCAAATCCCCGTGACGGGGGTGAGCTCCCATTGCTCGGCCCTGCTCCTGCCAACCTAGCAGTTCGAAAGCACGTCAAAGTGCAAGTAGATAAATAGGTACCACTCCGGCGGGAAGGTAAACAGTGTTTCCATGCGCTGCTCTGGTTCGCCAGAAGCGGCTTAGTCATGCTGGCCACATGACCCGGAAGCTGTATGCCGGCTCCCTCGGCCAATAAAGCGAGATGAGCGTCGCAACCCCATAGCTGGCCACGACTGGACCTAATGGTCAGGGGTCTCTTTACCTTTACACCTGACTCCAGCTGCTGACAAGGAGGTAGTTGGTACTCAGCCCAGGAATCGCAGAGTTGAAAGGGACCTTGGCTTATTCAGTCTCCTCTGACCCGGGACCCGCCTTTAACTCAGATGTGCATTTGTGAAAAGGGCCGTGGCTCCTTGGGTCTCTGTCTCCAACATGGTTCCCTCCAGGTGTTGGGACTACAAGTCCCATCATCCCTTGCAGCAGCATTGGCCACGCTGCCTTGGAACTCAACATCATCTGGAGGGTGCTACCAGGTTGGAGAAGTTTGGCATAAGACATCAGCCGTGTAGGCGGTTTGGCACAAACCATGGTATGCTCTGTCTTCACAATCAGAGGCACCAGCTCTCCTGGATGTCGGTTGCTGGAAACCGCAGGATGCGGGGAGAGTGCCTTTGTGCTTGCATCCTGCTTGCAGGTTTCCTACAGGCTTGCCACTGCGAGAACAGAATGCTGGGCTAGATGGCCGGATCCTGCAGGGCTCTTCTTGCGTGCAAGGGAGAAAATCGAATCTCTCCCATGCAAGGAAGCCCATTTTTAGCTGCCAGTTCTGGGCCTCTCTCTCTCTCTCTTTCCCCCTGCGTGCTCCCCACCCCCCTCACAAAAGCTGGGACGGTTGCGGAAGCTGCGGGGAGCCCTGTCCTGTTTTTAAAAGCCTCTCTCTTTTTTTAATTGCCTCTCTTCTCTGCCTGCCTGCTTGAGTGCCTGTGGCTGTGTTATTAGGCACTTCATTAAGTCGCAGCCTTGTGCCCGCGCACAATGCAGCAATCACAAGGCAAGGGAGCGCATAAAGGCTCTCCAAAGCCTGGCCCCGCTGCCTTGCCGCTCTGGAGAGTGAGCCGCCGAGGGTCTTGCGAGGAAATCCTGGGGTTTCAGGAGAGCCCTTATTAACGTGCGCAGCAAGGGGTAATAAGCCAGGCCTCTGATAATCGCTCAGCAGGCAGCCAGGGAAACAGAAAGCATTGGGGAGGGGGAACGGCTGTGGAAGGTTCAGGTCTCCCAGCTGCTAAGGGCTGGCTTGCACCAAACCTCCCCATGAACACGAGCAGCCCTATAGCTCTTCCAGGGCTATGTATGTCTGAAATTGTGGTTTTTTAATTATTATTTGTGCAAATCTGGCCGTAGCTAAAGGCAGCCTGCAGGTGTTCCTGTGATCACAGCAGCTGGGGAGAAGGTGCCGCTGTGCGATGGCTGCAGCCCACCTTCTGGATTCACCTAAATGCTGTCCTGCTTAATCCTAGCAACGTCTACATTAGACATAGGAAACCCTTTGTGAATGTACCCTTTGGAGCAAAGAATTCCTGGCACCTCTCCGTGGCAGTGGGGAGATGGCTCCCAAGGCTGCACGGTAACACCTGGGGAAGCAGAATGAGATGGAAGAGAGAGCAATTTTTTTCACAATTCTGCTCTTAAGCGTGTGTCTGTCCTCCCCCCCCCCCCCGAATCTTTTTTCTCTGCTATGAATCAGTTCTGCAAAGATTTGTATGTGCTGCGTGCTCTTTATCTTGCTTCCAAAATGTAGCCTGTCCTCAGAATTTCAGTACAGTGGTACCTCGGGTTACAGACACTTCAGGTTACAGACGCTTCAGGTTACAGACTCCGCTAACCCAGAAATAGTACCTCGGGTTAAGAACTGTGCTTCAGGATGAGAACAGAAATCGCACGGCGGCAGCGGGAGGCCCCCTTAGCTAAAGTGGTGCCTCAGGTTAAGAACAGTTTCAGGTTAAGAACGGACCTCCAGAACGAATTAAGTTCTTAACCCGAGGTACCGCTGTATTTTTGGAACGATGAGGGAACGATGAAAATGAGGAGGGGGAAGAGGTTAAAGTCCTGAGGTTTTTAGGTCTGCGGGTGATAAACGTCATGGAAATGTTCAGAGTGCAGAAATGGCACCTGTCACTCAGTGTAAGCTTCGCCCAGTCAAGTTTGGGTCGATCTCGCCATTCTCAGCGCAGGATCCAAGCTTTGCTTCACAATAGCAGGTGCTTGGAAATCAAAAGAGTGAATCTCCATAGCAGCAGCAGCAGCAAAGCCCCATTGTCTTGGGAACCTGAATTAAGAACTGCAGAATAGGCAGCTGCTGGAGATGTCTGGGGTCTGGCCCCCAGAGAGCTGCTGTAGTAGCAGAGAGACTCAGAGCAGGGGAGGTGAGCTGGAAAGTTTCCTGGTTCAGATCTTGCCCCAACCATAAACTCGCTGTGCCGACTTTAGGCTTATCGTTGTTCTCTTGGGCGTAGCCTTCCCATCTGCGAAATGGGAATAATAGCGACTTTATAGGCTGCAGAGCGCTATGTAAATGCCCTCTTCAGCAGTCTTTCACCTGACTGCTAAAAACCTCCTAATAAGGCTTTTAGGGTATGAATAGCTTTAAGCTCCTGTTCTGATTGTGATTTGCTGTGTTGCTGGAGGGTGATTGTCCCTTTGTATTCTGGGCTTTCCATATTTTTTTTATGACAGTGTAACTCTATATAAGTTCAGTAGATTAACCTATTGTTAGCTACCGTGAGCCATTTCTAACGGAGAGGTGGAATAGAAGTGTGTTACATATATATTTTATCTCTCTTTCTTGTTGTATAGATTATTCTTATTTTTTTAAAAAAGAAAAAAGATCCACGATTATGGGAATGGGTGACCCCCCTGGCTGCTGTTCTCTGAGCTCCATTTAATGGTCTGAGCATTTTGAAAATCCAGGGGAGTACCTTATAAACCTTTGGCCTGACCTCCCTGGAAGCCTTTTTGGTGGAGCAGTTAGGAGGCAAGGAGGAACCTGCCTTGAGGCGCCCTAGACTTCCCCACTTGGCTTGGCATTCGCAGCCCTAGTAGGTGCATTTCCTTATTTTTTCTGTACTACTATTTTTATTTTTATTTTTTGCAGGAGGAAAAACTGTGCCTCCTCCCCACAGACAGTCCTGTGGGGTCGGCCGCAGCAGTCCGAGGAGCGGCTGCCCGTCCAGGGCGTGCTCGAAGCCAAGTCCTCCAGCTCCTCCTCTTCCAACCACTCGGAGAACTTCTCAAGGCTGGGAAGCAGTCCTCTGGAAGTGCCCAAAGCCAGGTGAGAGGCGGAGTGAGGCTTGTATCACTTTGGAGAGCGAGGGGTTGGGGCAGGTTGCCAAGCTGCGCAAGACAAGGGCAATGGTCTGCAGGAAAAGCGATGGCGGCAGCATTCAAGCAGCTGCACACGAAGGAAACCCTCCTTTCCCCCTTTTAGAAAAACCAGGCGTTAGGAAGGAATTGATCATGCAAATGTACACAAATTTCCTTCTCTGTTTGGGAACTTTTCGCCAAGTGCCGCCGCAAGGAAAAAGCACCCGCTGCCCTTCCCCTTGCGGTAAAAATATAATTAAAGTGGCAATTTGCTGCTCTTTAGTTCCACCCGGATTCTGCCACCTGAGATGTCTGCTCCTGCTGCCTCAGTTCTGGGCCCGGTGCCGACTTAGCAGAATGAGGAGAGGAAGAAAAGCGCTGAGTTTGGGGGATGGCAGCCCTTTGAGGCTGGAGGGGGGTCGAGAAACTTCACTGGGTTGTGCCGGCTGCACAAGAAGCAGTACAGTGGTACCTCAGGTTACAGGCGCTTCAGGTTACAGACTCTGCTAACCCAGAAATAGTATCTCGGGTTAAGAACTTTGCTTCAGGATGAGAACAGAAATTGCATGCTGATGGCGTGGCGGCAGCGGGAGGCCCCATTAGCTAAAGTGGTACCTCAGGCTAAGAACGGTTACAGGTTAAGAATGGACCTCCAGAACAAATTACCGTATTTTTTGCTCTATAAGACTCACTTTTTCCCTCCTAAAAAGTAAGGGGAAATATGTGTGCGTCTTATGGAGCGAATGCAGTCTGCGCAGCTATCCCAGAAGCCAGAAGAGCAAGAGGGATTACTGCTTTCACTGCGCAGCGATCCCTCTTGCTGTTCTCGCTTCTGAGATTCAGAATATTTTTTTTCTTGTATTCCTCCTCCAAAAACTAGATGCGTCTTGTGGTCTGGTGCGTCTTATAGAGCGGAAAATACGGTAAGTTCTTAACCAGAGGTACCACTGTACTAGGTCGAGCCAGATATCCCTAAAAATTCCTGCTTAGCCCTTTTACGGCTTTAGGGATTTCCCACTGCCCACAGTTTTCACTTTGTCCATGAGCTCTAGAATTTATAATTCTGAAAAAAGAGAGTGGGTTCACATTTTTGGTGGCGCCAGTATTTCTGCTTCCAGGCTTCAGATCATGCATGTGGCCCAGCAAATCCAGGGACACCTAGCAAAGTGCCCTGTGTATGTCTGTTTGTAAAAGCACCCAGAGGCACTCTGGTACTTTCTCTGCATCTTGCTTTGGAAGGGAATGCTAGAGGAATGTGTTAAAACGCAGGCATGGCTAGCAGGGGGCTGTGCCCGTGAATGCTGGAATTGGGGGCTTGGGCAAGAAGGTGCCACGCCATCTGTGGGCAAGAGAAGTTGGGCCCCCTGAAGGAAGTTTTCGGTATCATGCAGGTATGGCTCGATGCAAAATTATTGAACAACTGCTCCAAATTCGACTCTGTAAATTGTGTCTCGCTTCTTCCTCTCCTGCGGTGTTGAACAAACCCGCCGTAAAGATTTGTTTAAAGTGCTTGAGCACGTTTGGGTGGGTAGGGAGTCTGGGAAGAAGGCAACAATGGGTTAGTGCCATGTGAAATTGTTTCAGGACCAGGATCTGCAGTGTTGTAAGAACTGCATGGTCTCGCTGTTGCTCTGTTGAACTTGAAAAGATGTGCAGGTTATCAGCTGCCTTATGCTGGAGATGTGGTCGGCGGTATGTCAGATTTAGTTGTATTTAGAGGAAATGCAAACGGAAAGATTTTGGGGGGCTAAATTGCAAGGGAAATCGATCAAATTGTCATTTATGAGTCAACGATGGGCGCCGTGATTTTTTCTTTTCCAACGAAAGAGGGTGAATTTGGTGTTGCGTTCGTTAGCAAAATATTGGGGAGAAACTGCAGATCCCGTCAGTGAATGGGGAAAAGCAATGTGCTTATTTTAAACATATGAAAGACTCTCTCTTGTGGCTTGAAGCCCCGGAGTGTTACTTCCAACCCTTAAGCCAACCAGAGGCCTCTTGAGTCATTAACCAGGCAAGTCTTGAACTATCTGAAGTGCTTTTCTAAAAATGTCAGGGTATTGATTGCAATAAGAAACTAAAACTGGCTCGAATCAAATGCAGTTCTTGTCAAGGAACGTGAGTTTGGAAAGGCAGAGAGATGAAAAGCATAGAAGATTTAAGAACTATAGGTCTGAACCAAAAAAGATGACACACACACCCTCAATCTGTAAGGAATTGGGTATACGAACCGAAAGCGCATAGCAAAGAAAACCACAAAGCTGAATTCTAAATAACATACAAGTGAGATACTGCTAAATGTTTCAGAGTAGTGTTTCAAATTTCGGGAATGCTCTCTGCTCACTTTCTCCCCTACCCAACCCTCGGCTGCAGCCAGAGTTGCTTTAGAGCTGTCTGTTGTTCTGTCCATTGGTGTAAGAGGAGACTTTGCTCGTGCCCCTTCCATTTGAAGGTTGCTTGTGCCCGTGGGCAGATAATATCTTTTCGCGATGGCTCCCAATTCAGGAAATTAATGTACTTACAGAAATTTATCTCAAACTATCTTTGGCAGCGCTGTAAAGCCTTCCCCCCCCCCCTTTAATTCAGGTGTGCGGCTGGCTCCGTTCGCGCTTTGTCACTTGTGTAATTGTCTGGCTTCGAGATTTTTACCCTTAGGTCTAATTGTATGTTGTATTTCAAATGAGATGGTGCTGCCAAACCTTGCCCTCCCTTATCCACCCTGCCTTGGAGACGATACCTTGGTTTTGTAACTTCCCTGAACAAAATTTAAAAATTCCTTCCGGTAGCACCTTAGAGACCAACTAAGTTTGTTATTGGTATGAGCTTTCGTGTGCTTGCACACTTGGTATCTGAAGAAGTGTGTATGCACATGAAAGCTCATACCAATAATAATAATAATAATGATGATAATTTATTATTTGTACCCCGCCCATCTGGCTGGGTTTCCCCAGCCACTCTGGGTGGCTTCCATAGAAACAAAAAATACAGCAAAATATCACAGATTAAAAACTTCCCTGAACAGAGCTGCCTTAAGATGTCTTCTAAATGTCAGGTAGTTATTTATCGCTTTGACATCTGATGGGAGGGCGTTCCACAGGGCGGGCGCCACTACCGAGAAGGCCCTCTGCCTGGTTGCCTGTAGCTTTGCTTCTCGCAATGAGGGAACCGCCAGAAGGCCCTCGGCGCTGGACCTCAGCGTCCGGGCAGAACGATGGGGGTGGAGATGCTCCTTCAGGTATACTGGGCCGAGGCCGTTTAGGGCTTTAAAGGTCAACACCAGCACTTTGAATTGTGCTCGGAAACGTACTGGGAGCCAATGTAGGTCTTTCAAGACCGGTGTTATGTGGTCTCGGCGGCCGCCCCCAGTCACCAGTCTAGCTGCCGCATTCTGGATTAGTTGTAGTTTCCGAGTCACCTTCAAAGATAGCCCCACGTAGAGTGCATTGCAGTAGTCCAAGCGGGAGATAACTAGAGCATGCACCACTCTGGCGAGCCAGTCCGTGGGCAGGTAGGGTCTCAGCCTGCGTACCAGGTGGAGTTGGTAGACAGCTGCCCCTTGTTTTTGTTCAGTTGTGTCCGACTCTTCGTGACCCCATGGACCAGAGCATGCCAGGCACGCCTGTCTTCCACTGCCTCCTGCAGTTTGGTCAGACTCATGCTGGTAGCTTCGAGAACACTGTCCCACCATCTCGTCCTCTGTCGTCCCCTTCTCCTTGTGCCCTCCATCTTTCCCAACATCAGGGTCTTTTCCAGGGAGTCTTCTCTTCTCATGAGGTGGCCAAAGTATTGGAGCCTCAGCTTCAGGATCTGTCCTTCCAGTGAGCACTCAGGGCTGATTTCCTTCAGAATGGATAGGTTTGATCTTCTTGCAGTCCATGGGACTCTCAAGAGTCTCCTCCAACACCATAATTCAAAAGCATCAATTCTTCAGCGAACAGCCTTCTTAGTTGGTCTCTAAAGTGCCACTGGAAGGAATTCTTTTATTTTGTTTCGACTACGGCAGACCAACACGGCTGCCTACCTGTAACTATCTTCCCTGAGTACAGGATGGTATCATTTCCCCCTGCCATCCTGTCCATGGTGTGGACTGGCTGTTGCATTTGTTCCCTCTGCATATTTTAAATTGGGGTGATATTTGCAGAGGTCGCTCTGTTGCCAGCATCGTAGTTTGGGCCATCATGCACTCCATTGCCTCTCGAGACTGGCAGATCCCAACAACAGCTAAGGCTACAACTGCCAAGGAATAAACCTGGGGGCCCCTCTGCATGCAAAACTTGCCCTATGCCCCTGAGCTGTGGTCTCCTCCTCCTTCTCCTTTTGCTCTGGAAAAGGCATGTTCCAGTGTCTTCTGCTTTGGGGGCTGCTTGCCGGGGAGGACCCAGCCTCCTTTTCCCAAAGGGTGATGACACTGTTCTGTATGTGTGTGTTTGGCATTACAAGGGTCTTATCCTGGGAGCGTGTGGCCCCTCAGGCCCAGCATCTCTGCCATTGCCGATTTATTTTGGGGAGAGCTGCGGGCAAGGTAGCCACGCTCTTGAAAGTTCCACGGCAGCACTAGGGGGCCCTGCCACGCTGGCAGGCTCAGCTGTGCTATCTCGGCTGAGGGGCTGGCACAGAGCCTTGCCAACCCGGAGGAAGGAGATGGCTGCGCGTGGCTTTCAGATCTTCTGGACCCGTGGCCATGGCAACAAAGCACTTAGCGTCTGCCGCAGCGGAGGAAGCAGGGGCATTCCGGTGGGCCAGCAGCTACTACAATTGGTAACTTAATTGGCTACCTGCCACTTCCTGAGCGCACTGACAGGCAGGAGGCAAGCAGGGCAAGTCACGCTGAGGCCGCTGGGAGTAGGAGGAGGGCGTGAGAGGAGCGCAGCGCATGCTAGCTTGGGAGAAGGAAGGGAAGCCGGGGTGGGGGGTGTTTCTCTTCCCCAAGAGAGGGAGAGGGGAGCCTGCCAGCGCCTGGGCAAACTGGCAGGCCAGGCAGAAGGAAACCCCCGCGGTTGTCTGTCTCCGCAGACTGGATCAGGGAAGCTTAATTGAAGCCAAATAGGCATATTGGTAGTTAAGCTGGCAAGCGCATGCATCCCTGCACTCCCGATTGCCTGAAGCTGTGACTGAGTGGAAGGAAAGGGCATCGCTCAGTATTGCCCTGTGGGGGTTTGTCTGCTTTCTTAACAACAGGGCCGAGGAAGCTTCAAACGCCTCCGATCAGGCCTTTCCCACCTGTCCCGTGCAAGTGCAGCCAAGGAGCTTGCCTGCTAAACCACCCGCCCCCTGTCGTCTCAATCTAATCAGCACGTGCCCCATTAACAAACGAAATGAGCCACAGCGATGTATTTACTGGCCTGTGCCACATTTTAACGGGGGAAGCTGTATGTCTGTTGTCGTCCCCCACTTCCCCCCACATCGATACTTATCTCTGTTGTGTTAATATTGTCCACGAAGGCAGCTAATCTCAAAACATTTTGCAGAAAAGCTGGGTAGTCTGGGACCATGAGGAAAGAATCTTGGGAGCTTCAGGCAAACGCTTGAAGGCAGGATTGCACCTTCTTATTACGATCGGCTAGGCTGTGCAAAATGGGCCCTGGGGTGCAGAGTCTATCCCACTGTTGCCGTTTGCCTTGGAAGCAAAGTGGGGCCCCCTCCGCTGCGGAAGCGTTCCTGGGTGTCCGCAGGCGGCGGGATTAACACCGTGTAAGATGCGCGCAGGACAGTAATGTGGCTTAGCAAACTGGCTAAGCCGCGCCTGAATGCGCTTTTGCTAAACCCATTAAACAAAGCTGGCACAATGCGCTCAGATCCGCCGAGGAGCTCTGGGTCTGGAGACAGCTTTGTCGAAATGCGTAAAGCACAGCGGCAACTGCTCCCGGCCGGCAAGTGAGCACGGGAAGAGGCTTTGGGGTGGGGTTGGAGCTTCCCCCAGAGCTCCGAGACGCTGTGGTTTCTGTACTTCCTTGCTTCCCTTGTATGCGTGCGAGGCGGTTCTTTAGCCGCTGAACCTGCAGTTGAATGATACCAGGGAATGAGGGAGCTAGTCCTCTAGGTCTGCCTTTTGGCAGCTTAACCAGGCCTCTGCTCCCGTGCATCTATTTCACAGAGTTAACTAGACCGTTGGAAGGTTCAGGACACCTGAAAACAAGAGCTTCTTTATGCAGCGCATAGTTAAACTGCGGAACTCCCTCCCACCAGAGGCAGCGATGGGCCCCCAACTGGGGTGGCTTTCAAAGAGGATTAGACTCATTCAGGGAGGAGAGGGCTGTTGAGGGCTGCTGGCTGTGCTCTGTTTCCACAGTTGGAGGCAGCAGTGCTTGCTGGAAACCACAGAAGGAGGTCTTGTTCTTGAATCCTACTTCCCGGTTTCCCTCGGGCATCTGACTGGCCACTGTGAGAAGAGGACGCTGGACTGGACGGGCCATTGGTCTTGCCCAGGGGTCAGCAAACTTTTTCAGCAGGGGGCCGGTCCACTGTCCCTCAGACCTTGTGGGGGGCCAGACTATATTTTTTTTTGGGGGGGGGGGGGAATGAATGAATTCCTATGCCCCACAAATAACCCAGAGATGCATTTTAAATAAAAGCACACATTCTACTCATGTAAAAACACGCCAATTCCCAGACTGTCCACGGGCCGGATTTAGAAGGCGATTGGGCCGGATCTGGCCCCCGGGCCTTAGTTTGCCTACCCATGGTCTGGCCCCACGAGCTCTTGAGTTCTTCTATCCCAGCACTTCTCTATGATCAGGGGAAGCCCATGATGTCATCCCGATGATCTGCTGGTTTCCACTGCTTGAGGTTGTGGAGGAAGCTGCTGCTGCTGCTGTGTGCTGTGAGCAAATACCCTTCTCCTTGCACGCAAGCGTCCTGGCTCTTGGCCTTAATGGCCCTGTAATTATTACCCTGGGTCAGGCCGGTAAATGCTCTAATGTGACAGCAAACAGGCATGGCTGAAGCAGAGTGCTGCCGGCTGCCAAGTGCGTCGCTCACTTGCCGGCTGTGCTTCTGGGCCCTGCACAAAGATCTCCTGCCATCCAGCTGCTGTTAATAGAGTAATTATTAGCTTTCTGGTCTTTATGGTTAAATATTTATGTCCTGGGAGCGCTCCTTAACGCCATGTCTGCTTTTTGCAGGCAGCTGATTAAAGCAGGCAGGCGCAAACAGGCAACCGCCGGCCCAAAGGTGGCGGCAGTCGGTGGGGGAAGCGCGGTACTAAGCAAGTGAGCAAAGGTTCTGTGCCTGGACGATCCAGATTTCCCCACCACTATCACCACCAAAGGGATGCAGGTGGCGCTGTGGGTTAAACCACAGCGCCTAGGGCTTGCTGATCAGAAGGTCGGCGGTTTGAATCCCCGTGACGGAGTGAGCTCCTGTTGCTCGGTCCCTGCTCCTGCCAAACTAGCAGTTCAAAAGCACATCAAAGTGCAAGTAGATAAATAGGTACCACTCCGGCGGGAAGGTAAACGGCGTTTCTGTGCACTGTTCTGGTTCGCCAGAAGCAGCTTAGTCATGCTGGCCACATGACCCGGAAGCTGTACACCGGCTCCCTCGGCCAATAAAGCGAGATGAGCGCCGCAACCCCAGAGTCGGTCACGACTGGACCTAATGGTCAGCGGTCCCTTTACCTTTACCACCACCAAGGAAAGCTGGAATTTGCAGTCTGTACAACTGCATGGAGGACTGTGTGAATTGCACCAAGGGGATTTTTTTTGCAAATTTATTCGGCTTATTTTTAATGCAGAATTTAATTCCGTGTTTGTACTGTAAAGCACCCTGCGATCGATCCTCAGATGAAGGGCAGCACATAAAGTTAATACATAACAACAATAATTTAAAAATCTGCTAGGAGCTGGGGTTGCACAGTGCAAACCACTGAGAACCTCAGAGGGAGGTTTTGAGTTCATAAATTTTGGGCAGTGTTGCTTGCCCACTTTTTTCCAAGTGCACTTTTGCCAGTCCTAAGAATTTAGTCCCCCCCCCCCCAATGAAAGCGGAGATTCTTTGGAAATGTAAATGTAAATCTGCCCTGTTGCCACATTCTCCTTTTCTGCATTGGGGGTAGTATTATGGTATGGATATGCATATAGCTGAGGCTGCTGGTTATATTGGCTGCTTCTACATTGGAAGCTGATCTAAGGAAGAGAACGGGAGAGTGACTAACAAGCTCATTACTGTAAAGAGGTCCACCGGCAGGGCAATGAGAATCTTTCAATAGCAAGGATCGAATTAGTGCGTAAATTTCCCCCAACCTGGTGCCCTCTGGCCATTGTTGGACTACAGATCCCAGCAGGGACGCAGGTGGCGCTGTGATCTAAACCACTGAGCCTCTTGGGTTTGCTGATCAGAAGGTCAGCGGTTCGAATCCCCACGATGGGGCGAGCTCCCGTTGTTCTGTCCCAGCTCCTGCCAACCTTGCAGTTTGAAAGCACACCAGTGTGAGTAGATAAATAGGTACTGCTGCAGCAGGAAGGTAAACGGCATTTCCGTGTGCTCTGGCTTCCATCACAGTGTCCCGTTGCACCAGAAGCGGTTTAGTCCTGCTGGCCACATGACCCAGAAACCTGTCTGTGGACAAACGCTGACTCCCTTGGCCTGAAAGCGAGATGAGCACCACAACCCCATAGTTGCCTTTGACTGGACTTAACCGTCCAGGGGTCCTTTACCTTTACCTTTTTTTACAGATCCCAGCACCCACAATGAGCATGCTCAGTAGTGAGGGAGTTGCAGACCAACAACCCCTGGAAGGTACCAGGCTGGGGGAGGCCTCAAGCCAGGGCTCAACTCTGGAAGAGAAGGCCCGAGCTGTGAAGTTTAGAGCTTGTGAACATCCCTTGTGGTGTGAGATCCTGGAAAGCTGCTGCCGTGGAGTGTAGACAGAACTGCGCTTCTTAGGATCCCTCTACCTGAGAGCTTGCTGAGCTGCTGCCAGTTGTTGTTGTTGTTTAGTTGTTTATTCGTGTTCGACCTTTTGTGACCCCATGGACCAGAGCATGCCAGGCACTCCTGTCTTCCACTGCCTCCCGCAGTTTGGTCAAACTCATGCTGGTAGCTTCGAGAACACTGTCCAACCATCTCGTCCTCTGTCGTCCCCTTCTCCTTGTGCCCTCCATCTTTCCCAACATCAGGGTCTTTTCCAGGGAGTCTTCTCTTCTCATGAGGTGGCCAAAGTATTGGAGCCTCAGCTTCACGATCTGTCCTTCCAGTGAGCACTCAGGGCTGATTTCCTTCAGAATGGATAAGTTTGATCTTCTTGCAGTCCATGGGACTTTCAAGAGTCTCCTCCAGCACCATAATTCAAAAGCATCAATTCTTCGGCCATCAGCCTTCTTGATGGTCCAGCTCTCACTTCCATACATCACTCCTGGGAAAACCATAGCTTTAACTATACGGACCTTTGTTGGCAAGGTGATGTCTCTACTTTTTAAGATGCTGTCTAGGTTTGTCATTGCTTCTCTCCCAAGAAGCAGGCATCTTTTAATTTCGTGGCTGCTGTCACCATCTGCAGTGATCATGGAGCCCAAGAAAGTAAAATCTCTCACTGCCTCCATTTCTTCCCCTTCTATTTGCCAGGAGGTGATGGGACTAGCGGCCATGATCTCTGCTGCCAGTTAGAGCAGCCAATATAGGGTACAGAGGGGTAATGCATAGTCATAGCATCACATGCAGAGCTGATTCAAAAAATTAAGCCCAAACTGAACCCTGTACCAAAGCCAGAATTCCATTCTTAGGCCACCACAGGTTGGTGGTATTTGTGGATTTTAGGTTCTCTCCCACCCCCGTTCCTAGCTGGCTTGAGTGACGGATGTGAAGAAAGAGAAGCCAGAGCTGTCAGAAACCTATATAGCTCTTCCTGGGAGGGAAGGGTGGTGCAGTGGAGAGGAGTGACCTAATTAAACGAAGCCCTTTCTCCGGAGCTGGAGCTTGAAAGAATCTGGGCTGCTCGAAGACCCAGCAGATCTGAACGTTCTTCCTGCTAGAGGAATGGGCAGCAGCAAGACTCTCCCTGTCTGTTTTGCCTCACCTTTGTCCTGCTTTTTCTTCCAAGGGGCTGACTTCCAAGGAAGCTGCCTTACACAGAGTCAGACAGAGGCCCATCTAGTTATTGTCCACATGGACAGGTCTCCAGGGTTTCAGGTGCAAGATATTCCCAGCCCAACCCATTTACTGGGGAGGTCCCAGTAAATATTTCTCGGCTTGGTGGATTTCTGGAGTTTGGTCCCCTGTGCTTTCTACCTGTGCTGCTAACAAAGCATCGCCGACTCTGCTTTTTATATATAATTTTTATTAGATTTTCTGTTTTACAATTTAAAGTACTCATTTTAACATCCTTAAAATCTCAGTGACTTCCCTTCTTCTCTTTCCATGGTTCGTTTTACATAGCTCACATCCCTGCATCTTTTACAAAACCTAACCCATTCAGTATTCCATTATTGCATCCATCAAAATTTATTTACACTGTTGAATTTATCTTAATGCTGCCAATGTTTTCATGTCTACACAGGTTTCCCCCCATAGAGTCAATAAACATTTTCCAATCTTCTCTAAACGTATGTTCTTCTTGTTCTCTAATTCTATATGCTAAGTCTGCAAGCTGAGCATATTCTGCCAGCTTAAGTTGCCATTCTTCTTTGGTTGGGACCTTGCTCGTTTTCCATTATTGGGCTAACGAAACACAGGCCGCAGTAAGGTAAAGGTAAAGGGACCCCTGACCATTAGGTCCAGTTGTGGCCGACTCTGGGGTTGCGGCGCTCATCTCGCTTTATTAGCCGAGGGAGCCGGCGTACAGCTACCGGGTCATGTGGCCAGCATGACTGGTGAACCAGAGCAGCGCACGGAAACGCCATTTACCTTCCCACCAGAGTATTCGTCTACTTTCACTTTGACTGCTTTTGAACTGCTAGGTTGGCAGGAGCTGGGACCGAGCAACAGGAACTCACCCTGATGTGGGTATTCAAACCCCCGACCTTCTGATCGACAAGTCCTAGGCTCTGTGGTTTAACCCACAGCGCTGCCCGTGTCATAAAAACCGTTTTTGACACCTGGGAATTTCAGTCTGAATTATCGCCAATTATCTCTGATTTTGGAGGGGAAAGTGCGTTTAAGCATTTTTTTCAATTCATTATGGATTATTTCCCAACACCCTTTTACCCTTTTACAAGTCCGCCACATGTGAAAGAACATTCCCTCCACCTCTCTGTATCTCCAGCACTTATCTGATTCAGTCGCCACCCCTGTTCTGATTCAGCATCAAAGCAGTTGAGTTCTACTTGACTCCATCACCCCAGGAAAAGGCAGCGAGTTTTCACCTGTGTGAGTAAGAGAGCATGGGTGAATCAGGGAAGCAGAGGCATCTGGGAAGGTTTGCGTATGGGATGCCACCTGGTTACACAAGAAGATTTCAAGGGCAGTAGGAGCAAGCAAGTCATTCTGTTTCCTGAGCTCAGGGATAGCCAACATGTTCCGATCCAATTGCTATTGGACTCCAGCTCCCATGAGCCCCAGCCAATGCAGCCATGGATAATGGGAGTTGGAGTCCAGCCAGAACATCCAGGGGTGCAACGCCGACCGCATTGGCCACTCCTGCTTTAGTTAACATAAACACTAGCAGAAATACCATAATTCTGACACAGCTCGTGAGGTTGACTGCAGAGGTCAGCAAACTTTTTCAGCAGGGGGCCGGTCCACTGTCCCTCAGACATTGTGGGGGGCCGGACTATTTTTTTTGGGGGGGGGGGGAATGAATGAATTCCTATGCCCCACAAATAACCCAGAGATGCATTTTAAATAAAAGGGCACATTCTACTCATGTTGATTCCCAGACTGTCCGCAGGCCAGATTTAGAAGGCGATTGGGCCTGATCCGGCCCTCGGGCGTTAGTTTGCCTACCCATGCTGTAGAGCCACAGCAGCACATACATTTCAGAGAGACGGCACAAAACAATTTTTTTGAAAAAAGATTTCGCCACCGCTTGGGTCCCTGGTATTAAAAGGTTCTTATTGCCCTGCCAGTGGGCCTCTTTGCAGTTAATTGGCTTGTTAGTCACTCTGCTGTTCTCTTCCTTAGATCAGCTGTACTCGAGCACATCACTGAGGTCTTTTTTGTCCAGCACGAGTCTGGAGTAGAAAGGGAAGATGAATCCCTGGTTTGAAGTGCTGGCTAGTCTTGCCATCTCGCCTCCCACCCCTCCCTTTATTGTTGTTCTCTTGGCTTTCTGCTTTGTCCAAAAATCATAAGCCAAATTAATCCTCTGTATCGGCGCTCTAGTGTCTGTTCTTGGCGGAAGGCTGGACTTGAAACTCTAATAAGGTCGTGTGGGATGAAGGCTGGAGAGCTCTGCTTGCCAGGGTGAAAGGATTAGAGCTGGAGAGTTTCCGGAACATTCTCCCCAGCAGAAGAGGATGAGTTACTCTTCAGATAGATAAAGCTACTTTTGTGTTGACGACACCATTGGCGTTGTCCCCAACCTGATGCCCTCTAGCTGATGTCAGGCTACAATTCCCATTGGCCCTCTGGGTTCCACAGCACCTGGGAAGGGTACCTCGTAGGTTGTCCTTGTCTACAGCGATGGGCAGTGGCTTTCCAGTGGCTTGGATAGAAGTAGCTCCTCCTGAACTTGTGTTATGGGCTGGCTGGATACAGAGGCACCAGCTGGAGAACCCTCAGGGATAGAAGGCTCAGAGCTAGGCGATTGCTGGTGGGATGATGCGTGGTTAGAGGGAGGAAGCGTCGGAAGCCGAAGAGGCAACAGGGCGTAGTGATCAGGAGGAGTCTGGGGCAGAGAGCAGTCCAGAATCGGAGGCAGAAGTAGAGGCTGGAGAGGAGGGGGCCAAGAGGCAGAAGAGGAGGCCTCATTGGGGTCAAGACCTCCTGGGAACAGTTGCTGGGTTCACTAGGCCTTCAACCTGAGACCTCCTTCATGCAAGCCATGCAACAAGGGCCTTTCACACAAAAAATGTTTCAGGCACTCTGGCATGCTGACATCCGAGGGATTTAATATTCTTCACAGAGCTTGATTCTAGGCTCTGCTGGTGCTGCTCACAACTCTTCACAACTGTTTCATCCTTTGCTTCCAGATGTCACTGGTTCCTGCCTCTTTTCTTTCCTTCCTTCCTTCCTTCCTTCCTTCCTTCCTTCCTCTCTCTCTCTGTCTCTCTGTCTCTCATAGTTTGTCATAAACAAAATATCTCTCCTAAAATCTCCAGATTTAGGGAGGTTCTTTCTGCATTTAAAATGTAACTTATTCAGTGACCCGACGTGACTACAGCACTATGCTTGCATCAGTCATGTCCATCATGTACACTTGGGAAAATTGTTTAATTTTCACAGTGGAAGTTTGCAGGAGCTGGGCTTTTGTGCAGCTTTGAAGAAAGGTAGCAAGAGAGCACAGCGGGGGGGGGGGGGGCATGTATATCAAGGGGTAGGCACAGAAACTGATGGGCACCCTGCCCAAATCCCTTTTTTCCTCAATTCTTCTCTGATGCGCTGAGGGGCTGGAAACTTGCTTTTTAAAAAACGGAAGCAGAAAATGGACTCTAAATCAGCCAGTAGAGTCTATCATCTGGACCCCACAGGTGGCTGAAATTGCAGAGTTATTGGGTAAACCCGTGGCTTTGAATCCTTTCTGGCTGTGTCTGCAAACTTCGGGGCTGGCTTTGTGCTTCTGTGGCCATTCCAGATCTCTCTCTATTTCTGGCTTCCCTCTTCCCCTTCTGCTTTGCTGACCAAGCAGCCGGCGTTTCTCTCCTTCCTGCACTCGGCTCTTGGCAGCTGGCTTCCTACCGATTTCCAATCCCTGGTCCGGCCGCTTCATTGGCGAGCCGAGTTGCGTGAGCTTTGCCAGAGTCTACAAGAAGGCTCCCCAAATCTCTGGAAACATGATCCACCCAGAGCAGTATGTGTTGAGGTTAATTTAGACTCGAGGCCAAGAGTTCCTGAGTCACATTCTCTCTACCCGACATTATAATAAGTCTTGCTGCCGCTGCTGCTCTGCCTTGAGCCTCCTCCTTTCACCGCACTAAGACAATCTTCTGCGCCTCACATTCTCTTGTTACAGGGCAATTCCTCTCTGCTAGAACAGTCTTTCCTGCCAGCTAGCCCTGTGTAAGGTCTCTCTACCCTCTGCACTCCACTGCGGAGATCCGTGTCCTCTCATCTTTGTCCCTCCGCAGCCCCTTATCTCCACATTCACAATGTTAATGTACCAGCAGTCATGAAGAATATTCTTTTTTCTCCCCTTCCTCAGCCATTTGCCCTAAGCCCTTTCTTCTGTTCACACAAAGGCTTTAATAGAAGAATATAGATTTTTATGTATTGTAAAGCGCCCCGTGATCCTCGGATGAAGCGTGGTATGGAAATTATATAACAAAGAATTAAAAAACAATAGAATTGTAGAGTTTGAAGGGACTCAAAAGGGTCGTCTAGTCCAGGCACGTCCAACTCCCAAGAGACTGTGATCTACTCCCAGTATAAAAAAAAACTGGCAGTGATACAGTGGTACCTCGGGTTACATATGCTTCAGGTTACAGACTCCACTGACCCAGAAATAGTACCTCAGGTTAAGAACTTTGCTTCAGAATGTGAACAGAAATTGTGTTCCGGCAGCGGCAGCAGGAGGCCCCTTAGCTAAAGTGGTGCTTCAGGTTAAGAACAGTTTCAGGTTAAGAACGGACCTCCAGAACGAATGAAGTACTTAACCTGAGGTACCACTGTATACCCATTGTCATTGCCAAGAGTTGTTGAGCTGTTTTTAGGGGAGAGTGACCAGAAATGTTGAACTTCTTTTGGGAAGGATGACCCAGAGTTGTTGAGCTTTTTTTGGGGGGGGGGAGTGCCCAGAGTTGTTTACCATTTGGGGGGGGATCGGTAAAGAGCACAACAGCGATCACTTAAAATAATACTGCAATCGACCAGGAGATAGCGACCGACCTGTTGGACATGCCTGGTCTAGTGCAACCCCCTGCAATGCCGGAATAGCAGCTTAGAAACGCCGACAGATGGGCCCAGCCATGTTGCCCTCCAGACATCCATCGTCAAAGGTGGGGAAATGATGGCTGTGACCGCGATGAAGGAAGTCTCTGTGGGAGTTGCTTCGAGGAATCACCAATGCTTGATCCTAACAGATACAGTGGTACCTCGGGTTACATACGCTTCAGGTTACAGACTCCGCTAACCCAGAAATAATGCTTCGGGTTAAGAAGTTTGCTTCAGGATAAGAACAGAAATCGTGCTCTGGCGGCAGCAGGAGGCCCCATTAGCTAAAGTGGTGCTTCAGGTTAAGAACAGTTTCAGGTTAAGAACAGACCTCCGGAACGAATTAATTACTTAACCCGAGGTACCACTGTAAATCTCTTCCTCCCCCCCCCCTTTCACTTTCTTTGTACTATTAATTCCGCCACATCGATGCTTCTCCTTGCTTCCGCATCCTTGTAAGCGAAACTTGCCGGCTGCCTCCCTTTTCAAGTCCTGTCCTGCTTTTTGGAACTCTTGCTATAAACAGCTTCAAAGCTAAGAGCCAGTAGGCGTCTGGGTATTTGTCCTTTTCTCCACCCCCACCCAAAAAGAACCTATTTGCTTCGGAATGCTGTGAGCACACCTGTGGATCCCTCTGCAGTAAGACAGCCGGGGATTGCAATGAAGGGGTCAGTTTTGTCTTTATTTCTGACGCGTTTCTCTGTTGGGAATCCGCTTTGCCGCCAAAGTTGTCGGGAGAAGGGAAAGAGGAGCCAGCGAGTCTCTTTGCTTGGCGTGTACAGGCGCTTGGAACGGGAGCTGCCAGCAGTTGATTGACGGCCACCGTCTAGTCAGGGTGGCTGTCTAGAACTTCCACGTTCAGAGTATTTTGTACGTCCCTGGGCACCAGAAGGAGGAGGGAATGATTGTCTTCATGTCCTGCTTCTGATTGGCTACTGTGGGAAGAGTGATACAGTGGTACCTTGGGTTACAGACTCTTCAGGTTACAGACTCCGCTAACCCAGAAATAGTACCTCGGGTTAAGAACTTTGCTTCAGGATGAGAACAGAAATCGTGCAGCGGTGGTGCGGCGGCAGCGGGAGGCCCCATTAGCTAAAGTGGTGCTTCAGGTTAAGAACAGTTTCAGGTTAAGAACAGACCTCCGGAACGAATTAAGTACGTAACCAGAGGTACCACTGTACTGGCATAGTTGATGCTTTGGCATGACCCAGCACAGCTGCTCTTAATCTTTCCTAAACTCATGAGAGACGGCATTATCCCACAACCCTTGCACAAGCCTAGACGGTTGGTCATAAAAACTGAGATTTGCTTTCTTTAAAAAATGCTGGATTGTAAGACGCTTTGGAGACTTTGTGGCTGAAAAGGACAGGGTGTAAATAAATTTAAGGTGTGGAAGAGCAATCCTCTTTCGCCAAGGGCCCAGTGACCTATTGTGCCCAGTCGGTTGATGAGCCCGTTCTTGCAAAAAACGGGAAAGCAAATCCCTTTTTGTCCGCCTTTCCTTGTTTTCCAAGGTAGCAGTGAGTTTTGGGGACAGAGAAAGGGGTGGTGATTGGACTGCGCCAAAAGTGGAAGTCTATTTTACCCTACAGCATTGTGCCTCCCCCCCCCCCCAAACTGGAAATCTGGATTATTCCCTGTACATTGAAATGACCTTTTCAGGTAAGAGGGGGCCTAACGCTTCTGCAAAATGCCAGCAGCTGCTGGTGCTCCGACTGAAAGCGGTTTGCCTGAAGGGCCTCTTTAAAATAAAAATAAAGGGCTTCCTTGTGAGCTGGGCTTGCCGCCTCGCAGCTGATGCTTCTCTGCTCCCATCGGATTCATTTCTTCCAAATCGGCCAGCTTGTCGTATTGCTTAACGCTTAGCGCCGCGTGTCACTCCTGAGCCTCCAGCTAAGCATTCTGGGACCGTGGAGGAAGGACGTGGCCAGGGGCTGCAAGGCTTGCCTTGGAAAGGAGGACGAGAACGGGACGGCTGCACGGTTTCTGCTCTGCAATCCGCTGGGGATCTCCTCTCTGTCTTTCCGCTCTGCTGCCCTCTGGGCTGTTTTCTTCGATTAAGTGCTACTGCTGCTTTCTTGCTTTCTACCAACTCACGGCCCTTGTGGTCCCACGCTGCCTCTCACCTTCCAGGAAACGAAAACCGGGGATGTCGTCTCAGGATCTGAGCACTCCACTGGCTGGAAGGGCCCGGGGGACAAGTAGAAGTTCCTCCCGGAAGCACAAATCTCATAGGAACCTTAGGAAGTTGCTTCGTACTGAGTCAGATCCCCCATCCATCCTTCTTGGTACTTCCTGCACGGACCGGCAGCAGCTCTCCAAGGTTTCAGGCAGGGGTCTCTCCCAGCCCTCCCCGGAGATGCCGTTGGGGGATCAAGCCAGGGACCTTCTGCATGCAAATAGGATGCTCTGCCACCCTTTCCCTCTTGCGTCGCTCCATGCCCTCTGCAAACTTCCATTGGGCCCCAGCTGGCCTGCATGACGACCGCACCTTTGGGAACAGCGCCGGGGGTTTTGGTCTCTCTTGGCAAGATGGTTCTTGGCTTTCGCAGCTCCTGCATGACATTAACCGCTGGTTTGCCCGCCACAGCCATTCAGCGCTTTCGCCCTCCTTAACAAGCTCGGCATCTTCTTCCTCCTCGCTTTAGAAAGGAGCCGTTTGAGGCCTGCCGTAAGCCGTACACCCTCAGTGCCATTCTTGAGATGATGGTGCCATTCTTGAGATTATGATGCCAGTGTAAGGCAGGAGACCAACGAGGGCTTGAGCAAAAGGGACGTTCTGCTGAACAAAGCCATTGACTTGCATCGTCTCCTCTTTCTCTTTCTTTCTCTCTCTCCCTCTCTCTGCCCCAGATCTGCAGACCATTCTCTGCCTGGATCCTCCATATCTACAGACTTTGGCAGCTGGCAGATGGTAACGGGGAATGGCAGTATACAGGAGCAAGCAGACTCCTCTCTCCCTTTCAGCTTCCCGGATGAGCTCCCTAACAGTTCCCTGTAAGTGTGCTGAGAACGACGCGTTGGGAGGGGCTGCGCTGTGCATAATAACCCAATGCCTCCGGTTCGGACTTCCGGCATCCTGAAACGATAGTCACCGGCCTGGGCAAGGCCTCTCTCCCAGAAGACCCACAAGGACCATTACTGATTTGATCGTACCAGGCTAGCTAGGTCCAGCGTTCTAACTCAGTGTGACAGTTCCTTATAGGCCTTCTCGCTAGCGAGAACATGCTGGTGGCTGGCAGTGCAAGCTGACTCTTCCCACCCAAACACCCCCAGAGCGCATGGGATGCAGATATGTCTTTCACAACGCACAGGGATGTCTGCAAACTTTCCCCTTTGCAGCCATCACAGGTACTTCCATGCAGATGCATGTCTCGTCTTGCTATCAGTCCTTTTGCTAAAAGGCTCCATAGATGTGAGCTGGGCCCCTCCGGGGAAGCACAACCAGTTCTGAATCTTGATTTCAATGTGCTCTCTCGTCGGGCTGGTCCTTTTCCTTTCTCGTCCTCTTCAGCAGCGCAGCGCATGGAGCTGTGGAACTTGGCCTTCTTTGACTCAGTTCGTTTATGCAGAGGTTTTCAAGACAACTTTTGCGCATTGTTGTTTTTCCCCACTCAGCCGAACCTTTCGTTTTCCATGGAGTTCCTTTATCTTGCAACTTTTATTTACCAGGCGGAGACCACAGCACTGCCATTTGATCCCTCTTTCTTCTTCTCCAACAGTCCAAACCTAGGAGTTCCTGCCAATGGGGCTACTGTTGCATCCACTGAACCAAGGACAGATTAGAGTGGTCAACAGCCTCTTCATTTTCTCTTCCTCATTTCAGAAGTTTTCATTTTATTAATGATAATCTTGTAATTTGTGCCCCGCCCATCTGACTGGGTTGCTATGTGGATTGGGGAGATTCACTGCTTTTGCAATTCTGTGGGGCCAGCCCTATATTCTTGGCACCTGTTGCCCTATAAATACTCATGCCTAGCTGTGTCCCTCAAAGTTGGTTAGGACTTGATCACACCATTGATCACACCAGAACTCATTGGTAGACCTTGTCCTCTTCCTTGCTGGCGTCTTGTGGCTTCTTTGGTCAGTGGTCTATAACCATTTATGTTAGTTTCACATTCAGACCAGTGCCAGCTGAATCCTTGGTGGTCTTGCTATATTGAGGAATGGCTAAGGGAGCTGGGCATGTTTAGCCTGGAGAAGAGGAGGTTAAGGGGTGATATGATAGCCATGTTCAAATATATAAAAGGATGTCACATAGAGGAGGGAGAAAGGTTGTTTTCTGCTGCTCCAGAGAAGCGGACACAGAGCAATGGATCCAAACTACAAGAAAGAAGATTCCACCTAAACATTAGGAACAACTTCCTGACAGTAAGAGCTGTTCGACAGTGGAATTTGCTGCCAAGGAGTGTGGTGGAGTCTCCTTCTTTGGAGGTCTTTAAGCAGAGGCTTGACAACCATATGTCAGGAGTGCTCTGATGGTGTTTCCTGCTTGGCAGGGGGTTGGACTCGATGGCCCTTGTGGTCTCTTCCAACTCTATGATTCTATGATTCTAAGCATTGCCCCTCGATAGCCTCTCTCTCATTTGCCCCTAGCCCTTCTCACCAGGCTCGGGCAGAACCTCGCACCATGAAGTTGCTCAGTTTAAAATGCCACGCTAATGGCAGCATCCTTGGCACAATAGTTTCCTGGGGTCTTGGCGCTTCTCATCCTAGCGTTGGAGCGAGGATGGTCTGCTGTACAGGTGGCAATAGAGTAGAAGGTTTGAGAGATATTTGGAATGGGACTTTGGCTGAAGCAGTGTCTCAGTGAACTATCCTGGAGGCACAGGAACGAGAAGAAGAAAGCTTAATGAGCAGTAGTCCTGTTGGTTTAGCATGGATTCATTACTTCCAGAAAAGCTCAGTCAGTAAGTTGGCCAGGGCCGCAGTGTAGGTCTGTAGATAAAAGACATTATACCTCCAGCAGATGGCTGTTGTTGAGTAGAACTGATCTGGCTTCTAGCACTGAAACCTGGATGGAATTGACCTCTCAGCTACATCCACCCAAGTACTCAGTTCAGCGCCAGCAAGGACTAGGGAGATGGTGTTGCCATGATCTACAAGAATTGCATCTCTCTCTCTCTCTCTCTCTCTCTCTCTCTCTCTCTCTCTCTCTCTCCAGGCTTCCTGTCTGGGTTGCAGTACTCTTGAGTATTGAGTTCTCTTGAGTATCCTTGTGTTGCACAATCAGGGCAGACTAGGGATTGTGCTGATAATAATAATAATAATAATAATAATAATAAATAATTTATTATTTGTACCCCACCCATCTGGCTGGGTTTCCCCAGCTACTCTGGGCGGCTTCCAACAGAGATTAAAAATACATTAAAATGTCACACATTAAAAACTACCCAACCTGCTGCCCATGGGGAAAGACTGGTTAAGAGCCAAGCTCAGTCCAGACAATATGGAGGCGCTGCGGGCAAGCGGTCCATCTGTCCAAGGAAATGGCTAAAATAGCGTTCCACCTGAAGAAACAGGTTTGCAGCTTAGGGTTTGTCTTGCCCGATCTTCCTCGCTTGCGGCACAAGTTGCTTCTGCGGTATAGAGTGCCTTTTAGCGACTTAGCCTGGCGAACCACTTGTGGCCCACCCTATCTGGACAGGAAAAAACCTAGCCTTGCTTGCTTTTGGCAGACGTCAAGGGTAGACGACTGTAATGTGCGCTATACATGGGGCTGCCTTTGAAAACTGTTCTGAAACCGCAATTAAGACAGGAAGCGGATGCGGCCGTGGGATTACTCCCTGCGACTGGATGTTGTGGTTGTATTGTACCTGTCAGTGTCAGCTGCTGTGGCTTCCACATTGTTTCCAGGCACATTTCAAAGTGCCTTTCACAGCTTAGAACCCAGGTTACTTGAAGGTCTGCCTGCCTCTATATGTACCTACCCATACGTTAAGTTCTTCAGTGGAGAGCCTCTTAAGGGTGCCATCACGGTTTGAGGTGAAACAAGTTCCCTGGGGTGAAACACTCCACAGAGGTTTCCTGTTTGTTTCTTGCTTTCTTGCCCTTTTTCTCATCGGGCAAAACCTCTTTTAGCTCCCCAGAGTTTTCCTGTTTTAATCCTGCTGACTCTGTTGCACTGCTTGGTATAATCGCGCGTTTTGGCTTTTATATTTACATTTTAAGTGTGTTCTTTCGGTGAACTGCTGTGGGAATAATTGAAGGGCAGTTTTTTGTTTTTTTGTTTTAGTGCTTCAAATAAATGAGTTGCATAGGAGGATGACAATAGTGGTACTTTTTAAGTTTGTTCCAGGTTGCATGTATTCCCCCCCCCCCCCAAAGAATACAGAAATGGAGTGCAATAGCAGACAGGATCTGCACAAGGAGGAGGTGCTAAGTTTCACTCAGAGTAGACCTACTGAAATTAATGGGCTTACCTTGGTCAGTGTGGTCATTAATTTCAATGGGACAATCGAATAGGGATTGTGAGGTGAATCCCGTCCAATGGGTCGAAACTTAATTGAATAACACCCATAGTATACATCAGGCATTTCCAACTGGTCAATTGTGATCTACCTATTAATCGCTGAGTGTCCCTGGTTGATCCTGGTTGGTCGTGTGATCCTGATGGATCACCCAAGGAAAAATAAAAGCTCAATAACTCTGGTTAGTTCTATCCCAAAAAAAAGCTCAACAACTCTGGTCAATCCAATGGGTAGGTCACTGCCAGTTTATTTATAGTGGGAGTAGATCGCAGTTTCTTGGAAGTTGGACGCGCCTGGTATATATACATTGAGACTTAACAGAAATCATACAGGATACTTCCAGTGTTTTGCTTTAAAAACCACATATTAATAAATGCTCATAATTTTTCATTATAAGTGCAGGCCTAGCGCTCACAAACAAAAAATTGAATCTTAGCCTTTAAAAAAAAATTATTCTAAAAGATATCAGTTCAGCCCTTACTGCGACGTCCCACAATTTATCCATTCATTTATATCTGGTAATTTCCAGTATTTAGAATGGATTATCACAGCAGGTGCTGTCATACAGCTAGTCAGTTCACGATGTTCTTTTTGTATTAGATCTTAAGTTTAAACGAGCAAGTAAAGGAGTCTAATATCTTATCCGTTAAAAGCTTTCATTTTCTTCTGGTATTTAGTGTGAGGGCATGTTCACCGCATGTGGCAGAAGCCCCTTTGATTTTTGTTCTTTTAGACACTTACAACAACAGATATTGCAAATGCTTATTTTATTTTCCATGCCATCTTGTAGCGGCACAGGGGGAAATTATTTCTGTTCGATAAGCTACAGCCCTCCAGTAGTTAGAGACTTGTACCCACTTCTCCATGTGCAGCAGACTAAATTATGCTAAGTATTTTGAAATACGTTTGACTTGCGTTAGGTAGGCAAGATTCAACTTTTCCCTGCGCAGAACTCTTGACTGGAGCGTTTTTGTTTAAGTAATGAATCATAGAATCATAGAGTTGGAAGAGACCACAAGGGCCATCGAGTCCAACCCCCTGCCAAGCAGGAAACACCATCAGAGCACTCCTGACATATGGTTGTCAAGCCTCTGCTTAAAGACCTCCAAAGAAGGAGACTCCACCACACTCCTTGGCAGCAAATTCCACTGTCGAACAGCTCTTACTGTCAGGAAGTTCTTCCTAATGTTTAGGTGGAATCTTCTTTCTTGTAGTTTGGATCCATTGTTCCGTGTCCGCTTCTCTGGAGCAGCAGAAAACAACCTTTCTCCCTCCTCTATGTGACATCCTTTTATATATTTGAACATGGCTATCATATCACCCCTTAACCTCCTCTTCTCCAGGCTAAACATGCCCAGCTCCCTTAGCCGTTCCTCATAAGGCATCGTTTCCAGGCCCTTGACCATTTTGGTTGCCCTCCTCTGGACACGTTCCAGTTTGTCAGTGTCTTTCTTGAACTGTGGTGCCCAGAACTGGACACAGTACTCCAGGTGAGGTCTGACCAGAGCAGAATACAGTGGCACCATTACTTCCCTTGATCTAGATGCTACCTATCTTGACTCATGAGCTTCCCAAAAGGCAGGCATAGGGGTGAGACTTGCAGGGGTGCAAAATCAGCGAGTGATGGTTAACCCTGACCTGCCTGCCCAGTTCTCCCCTGCAAAATGCCCCATAGGCCATGCCTTGGCTTCTAGCTAGATGCCCAAACCAGCTTGGTGGAGAAACTGCCCATAGTGGGGCACATTTGCAGAGAAGAATTGGCAGACATGGGGTTACTCTTGTCTCCTGCAGACCCAGGAACGGGAGCATGCATGTGCTCCCAGATTGTGTAGGGGTGTGTGTGTGTGTGTGTGTGTGTGTTGTTTTGAAGATAACAGATGCCTCTGGTGTGAGCGAATTCCTTTAGAGGACATGGAATCCTCACCCTGAGCCATATCCTGGGGTTCTTCCTCTCCCACCGCTGCCATGTCTGCACAGAGACAGCATGCTTCTGTCCCTCCTCCCCCCCCCTTCCCAGCCTCCCCCCACTTCCATGTCTTTGGTAGCTTTTCAGGCTGCCAGGATCTGAATTCTCCTACAGCTGGGCAAATGGCCACAGCCTGGGCCTTGCAACGAAGGAAGCACAGCTGCTGCGTTCCGAGTGGCAAGGAATTTTTAAAGGAGCCAGAGCTGTATCTCTGAAGGAAGTCGCATGGGGGCGGCGGGGGAGACATCTTTCCTACGCGCTTAATCCCGGCCTCTTTCTCTGGCTGACCCGTAATTGGAATTATGTAGGCCAGTCTGTAATGAGGTCGGTGTGGGTTTTGTCCATTGAGAATCCTGCCTTTATAAGGAGTCGGGGGAGGGAGATTCTCCTATAAGCAGGCGTGGCTAACCTGTGGCTCACCAGATGTGGCTGAACTACAGCTCCCATCATCCCTGCCCGTTGGCCATGCAGGCTGGGGCTGATGGGAGATGGAGTTCAACACTGCCTGGAGCCTGTAGGTTAGTCACGCCTGCTCTACAGCTTCAGACACATTGCAGCCCTTTGACTTCTCCTAGAATTGGGGTGGATGGGAAGAATCATGGAAGTGCGTTCTGCTCATGGTGGCCACAGTCAAATGCAGTGTGTGTTTTTATTTTTGATGTTATTTATTTGCTGCATTAAGGGACGTGGGTGGCGCTGTGGGTTAAACCACTGAGCCTAGGGCTTGCCAGTCAGAAGGTCAGCGGTTCGAATCCCTGCAACGGGGTGAGCTCTTGTTGCTCTGTCCCTGCTCCTGCCAACCTAGCAGTTCGAAAGCACATCAAAGTAGATAAATAGGTACCACTCCAGCAGGAAGGTAAACGGTGTTTCCGTGCACTGCTCTGGTTCGCCAGAAGCAGCTTAGTCATACTGGCCACATGACCCGGAAGCTGTACGCCGGCTCCCTCGGCCAATAAAGCAAGATGAGCACTGAAACTCCAGAGTCAGCCACGACTGGACCTAATGGTCAGGGGTCCCTTTACCTTTACCTTTAACCTATTACTGGTGAATTCTGCTGCCTGTGTGTGTTTCTTTGGGCTCAGCAACATGAGAGCTGCGCTTAAGGCAGTCCACTGCTCTGCTATTTTTTGCCCATGCCCTGGAGTCGCTGTGCTCAGGCATGGAGCCAGGGTGACGACTGTTTTTACACCAGGCGTGGTCTATGTGTACAAAATCTGTCTGAGACGGGTGCTCTCTCCCACCACTTAGTCATGCTGGCCACATGACCCGGAAGCTGTACGCCGGCTCCCTCGGCCAATAAAGCGAGATGAGCGCGCGAACCCCAGAGTCGGCCACGACTGGACCTAATGGTCAGGGGTCCCTTTACCTTTATTTGTTGCATTTATATTCCCCCTTTCTCTCCAAGGAGCTCGAGGTGGCACACATGGTTCTCCCCCTCCTCATCTAATGCCCCACAACAACCCTGTGAGGTAGATTAGGCTGAGAGGCAGCGACTGGCCTCCAAGGCCACCCACTGAGCATCACGGCAGAATGGGGATTTGAACCCTGGTCTCCCAGGTCCTAGTCTGACACACTACCCTCTATGCCACACTGGCTCCCTTGTTGGCGAGAAGGGGTATCTATGTACATGCACCTACACAGCACCAGGTGCAGATCAAGGAAGCCGGAAACTAAGAAGCACCGAGCAGCACAAAGCTAGAGATGTGTACGGTTTTCTTTCAAGCCTCCTGCAACCCGTCTTCAATAGATGCTTTGAGTTCCAGGAAATGCATTTTCATGGCAGCCCTTAGCTTAAATCTGGGAGATATTACGAATGAGCTTAATGACTTCCTGCAGCAGAAGGAAGAAAAAGAGTAAGCGAAGCTAGCTTACACCTCCTGCAAGCCAGTCTCCCCTACAAGAAATGGGGGGTTCTAAAAGCCGACCCTCTCTGCAAGCCCGGTGTGCTTGTTTCCAAATACCTAGCAAGGAGCTGCTTCTGCTACAGGCTTTTCTCCCCTGCCTGCCCCATCCAGTCTGGAGAGCTGCAGTGTCACTAAACGGGTAATTTCACCGAGGAAGCAGCATGTGGCCAAAGCCAGGGCTTATGCCAAAGTCTTGTGTAATCTCCTGATAGCGCTGTTTGTGCCTTGGGAGTTTCTTGGGGGAGAGCCGCTAGCTTATTTCTAGTGGGGCAAATAAGCAGGGATCTCTCCTTCCTCACCAAGCCGCGCGTGTAGGTTTTCAGAGCTTGGAATTAGGTGGGTTATAAATAAGGTGGTAGGCAGAAGAGCACAAGTTCCTTCTCTCCCTGCGGTTGTTCTAGTTTGCCCAGCCTCTCACACATTCCCTGGCCTGGGGGAGCCCTGCTGCAACATGCAAACTCTGCTGTTTTGTATTAGAAGGGGAGATGGTAGAGTGGGGTGCATAGCTTGAAGGCCATGAGCCCATGTGGGAGCCATACCCTACGCAGGGGGTGGGGAACCTGCAGACTACACCTCCCATCAGCTTCAGGCCAAGGACGATGGGCATTGTAGTCCACACCCATTTAAATAATAATTACTCTGAGATTCTTGGGGGGTCCACATTTGGCGGTGAATCTGACGAGGCTTCCTGGATCAGACCAAACCTGCGTCTAATCCCGGGTTCGGGTTCTGTCAGGAGCCTTCCAGGTGGAACCGCAGGAGAAGGGCAGGAACATCTCTGGATGTGAAGAGGAGGAAGCCTGATGTTTCTTTTTTTAAAAAAAGATATTTATTGAAGTTTCAGCATATTACAAAATTAAAAAAGAATAAAAAGAAAAAGAAAGTACAAAATAAAAACAATTAAAAACAAATCAGTCTTTCCATATCTTATCTTTCATTTGCTTGTTTCCCTGACCACCTCACACCTCCCTTTCTTGTATTCCAGTTCAGTTGGTTAATTCAGCAAATCCTTTCCCTCTTTAATTTTATCTTAATCTTTTATCTTAATATATTATAGCTTTAGATTATCAACCGTTAACAATCCATTTTTATATGTTCCTTAACATTGCTGCTAAAAACCCCCCACTTAACTTCAATCCAGCATCATTCTAACATTCATTAATTTTGCAGTGTTTCTGTAAATAGTCTTTAAATTTCTTCCAATCTTCTTCCACTGACTCTTCTCCCTGGTCTCGGATTCTGCCGGTCATTTCCGCCAATTCCATATAGTCCATCACCTTCATCTGCCATTCTTCCAGAGTGGGTAATTCTTGTGACTTCCAAGGAAGCCTGATGTTTTAAGGGAAGCCAAGGACAAACCCCTGCAGCCCATTCCTACACATGCTTCTTCAGAATCTAGGGTACGCAGCCCTGCGCCCACTTAACCTGGGAATAAGTCCCATGGAATCCAGTGGGCTCTTTTCTGAGCCAGAAAGATAGCCTTGGGGCCAGATTCAGCTGCTTGGTTCCATTAGCAGAAGAAGCCAAGCCCAAGACTCCTCTGCTGGTGCAAACTTCCCAATCCTGCTTAGTCCTGGACCTTTAAAAAGCATTTGGAGGAAGACTCAACAAACTTGTGCTTCCTTGCTGCGGTTTCTGAGTCTCTCGCCCCTATTCTGGCAAAACAGCAACATTTCTCTGCTTTTGCGCAGTTTCATCTTCAAATATGCATTCCCTTCTTTGACTAGTCCTGTGACATGGAGTTCCATGGGCTAGTCGTGGGGCCCTTTCTCCTTTCTGCCGCACTCTCCCAAACTGTTCACTCGGCGAGCCAGGCGGGCTGAATAGACCGGCTGCCTCTCTCCCTGGGCTCTTGTGTGGTTTTTTTTGTATTATTATTTTTCTTTCTAATCCAAGCCTTTCCGCCATGTCCCCTCGCTGCTCTTTCCGGACTCGAAGCCGGTGGCAGTGGGTGGCTTTCTCCTGCTTTCCATTCAAATTGACGGTGCCAGTTCCTAAGCCGGTGAAAACACTGGGGAGATGAAAGGGAATGCTTGATGGGCAGGTTTGTGGTGTGCCCTTGGGGTGACCTTTTTTAAAGGGATGTCTTATTCTCTTTGAGAGAAAATGATGTGAGAGAGAGAGAGAGAGAGAAAGTGTGTGTGTTTGAGAGAGAGAGAGATGCATGTATGCACAACGACAAAGATTGTTTTTCTTAAGACATCTCTGAACAGATGCCTTTGAACAGTAATCTCCCTTTGCGCAGCTCTCATCTGGAATCTCTTGTTTGCTTCTATCTCTCTCTCTCTCCTCCTCCCCCCCCCCCCGCGCCACCCTGGCTTCCTCCCCACCGTACCATAGATCAGATGGAGAGGAGGCTGGTCACAGGGGGACGCCTTGCCCTACTCTACAGGATGCATCGCTCTCTTGCACCTCTTTTTCACAGAGCGGGAGGGTGGGGAGTGGCAGTGATGTGGAGGGGGGGGTGGAGAGAATAGCTTCCTGCTAGCAGGCATAGCCAGAAGCTCTTGGTTTCTACTCTCTCCCCCCCAGCTCCCTTTCTCTCCATCTCTGGAGATTACACTCTCAACTTGGACCCTGTGGAAGGAGGGGGAAGGAGGTGGGAGTTGGAGGAGGAGGAGGAGGAGGAGGAAGAGAAGTGGACGAGGAGGAGGAGGAGGCCAGCAAGCGTCGGGGTAATGGAGCCGGAGGAGCGTTACTAATACAGAAGCTCTTGGCCAGAAGGCTTTATCCCAAAAGCACTTTGAGGAACGGCTGGCAGAATGCAGCACACAGCTCCTTCTCCATCTCTCTCTCCTCCCTGCAGTGGGCTTTAGGGATGGGGAGGGAAGCGTAGAAGAGAAAGTTCAAGGAGAGAAGGTGGAGATCATGGCCTTTTTCTTTGCTCGAACGTTGGCTTTGAGGTTCCTCCTCAGCGCAGCAGCAGGAGACGGCAAGTGGGGCGGGCGCTCTAATTGGGGCTGGTGCAGCAAGCCGAGAGGGGGGAGGAGCAGGAATTCTTTTCGGCGGAATAATGATCTGGCGGTGGAGATGGAGGTGTGGGTTCCGACATTCCAAAGAGTTTGGCCTTCGTGGCTTCCTGAGCCTCTCGCATGGCTGTGATTCTCCCACCCATCCACCCACGCAATCACAAAAAATATGGGCCCTGACTAACCGTGTGGCCAGTTTCCCCTTGTTGCCTCTCCTTTTGCCGCCTTCTTGCTCTCCAGCCAAGGCGGCCCAGAAATTCTTCGGTGCAAAGGCAACTGAGCCTAGGGAGCTGCCTTACGCAATCAGACGCAGCTCAGTATTGCTGACACGGACTGGCAGCACCTCTCCAGAGCTACAGGCAGGGCTCTCCCCCAGTCCTACCTGGAGATGCTGAGGATTTAACTTGAATTCTTCTGCACCCAGAGCGGGGGCTCTCCTGCTGAGCTTTGCCCCTTCCCCAAACCGGCGCGGAGTGCCAGAGTTCAGGCAGCCCCAGAAGCAGCTGCCTTGAGCAGACGCTGCTTCTGTTCTGTTCTGAAGCCCTGTCAGGGACCGGGGGAGTATTTGCCTCTGATCTGGAAGGCCCTGAGCAGCTTTCTGCCGCAGCCGACCGGGTTCCGGGACTCGTGCTTCGCTCACGGTCTCCTCGCTCGCATGGCGAGATGCAGGCGGCGAAAAGGTGCAGATGCTTGCTGCATCGGAGCCAGTGGGCGTCTGTTTTCCTTTCCCCCTCCGTGCCACCGGAGGAAAGGGAAACCAGCTGGCTTTGAAGTGTCAATCACTCCCGGGGCTGTGCGAAATGAAGTCGCGCATTTCACCGGCATCTTGAGAGAGCTGGTGGCCAAAAGGCCAAGCTGTGAAGTATGAAGTTTAGAACTTGTGAACTTCCCCCCGTGGAGGAAGGCCTGTAGCTCAGCGGTAGGACATCTGCTTTGCATGCAGAAGGTCCCAGGATCAATCCCTGCGGTCTCTAGGTAGGGCTAGGAAGAGGTTGCCCGTCTGAAATCCTGGAGAGCCACTGCTATGGAGTGCAGACGATGTTGAGCTAGGCAGACAAGTGGTCCAGCTCTTGTTTTAAGGCAGCTCAAAGAAAAGGATTGGCCTGGAGGGGCTGGTAGAAAAGGTTGCTTAGCGTTCCTCCCTGCCTCGCAGGAATAACTCCTTGGGACCAAATCCTAGCTGGCTCTCGCAAGTCTCAAATCTGGCTTCCGCTGTGAACTCGGCAAGCCACTCTCCCCACCCCTCTGCAATATAGGACACTGACACACTTCTGCAGAGGATACAGATTTCATAGAGTCGTAGAAATGGAAGGGACCCCACTGGACAGCCAGCCCTGCAGTGCAGGAATCTCCACTAAAGCATCCATGAGAGATGGATGCTAGCCAATGGGATTTTAAGGGGAGCCCTTTGAACAGCTCCAAAAATTGCCGTTTCCTTCCTTGTCCTTACAGCCTGGTGACGCTGACGGAGAGGGAGACCCGGCTGGAGGACGTGCGCTCGGCGTTTCTGGCGGCCTACAACAGCACGGTGGGCCTGAAGCCTGTGATGCCCAGCCCATCGGGAGCCATCGGTGGCCTTCTGGAGCAGTTTGCCCGTGGCGTTGGACTAAGAGGAAGCAGCGTTCTTTGAGACCCCATCCCACCACCACCACCCACTACCAACAGCAACAACGCTGCCCTGTCTGGGTTGCTTTCTAGTCCGGAAGGTGAAGGAACCTCATAAGCCATGAGAGCCCAGTTGCCAGCTTCTGGCTTGGGCCAGAGCATCAGGCCACGCTCTCCTCTGTACGCTACCTGACTGCCAGCCCTTCTGGGTCCATCACTGACTGACTGACTGACTGGTCACAGCTTTCAGCTGCCTTGGGCTGGGCTGGTTTCCACTAGAATGATGAGCTGGGGGGAGTGGTTCTCCCCCCCAACTCATACAGGATTTGGCTAGCTCTGACAAATCACCACAGTAAAATGTGTCAAACACCCCGTCTTCTGGTTCTGTCTTTGTGATTTCTCTTTGCATTAGGCTGCGAGCTCTGCACAAAACCTTTAGACAGGCGAGGCTTGTACCTCTCGTCACCCCAGGCAATCTAGAGCTGAGGAGGAGGAGTCCAACCACATCTGGAAGGCTGCTGGGTCCCCCCCCCCCTTTACATAGAGGCCTGGTTCCCAAAGTGGGAGGAGCCTTTAAGGGAGGTTGAATCTATACATCCCACTCTGCTCCATCGGATCTTGGGCAAAACTCCCGCAGCCCTCGTTGGGCTGTGAGCTTAAAATTAAGGTTCTTGTCCTCCATCGATCTGAATCGAGCTTCTGCATTCTTCCTGTTTGCATAATTCTGTACCTTTTCATTTTTTTGCTGGACACGGGCTCGTTTGTCATCTGAAAGAGCTCCATGCCAGCCCAGTCTAGCTGACTTTTGAGGTGTCTCAGCAGACAGTGCCCAGGCAAACTTCCCAACAATGCTCCTTTATTTAAACGAAATCAGGTTGTCAGGAAGCAAGTTCTCTCTTCACCCTTACTCTGCTTTAGAAGTGAAGGCAAGGGCAGCCATGGACTCGACTTTAGACATTGGAGACCTCTCCCCACTAGGCTTTGCCTTTGCTTCCGAGTGCTGTGTGCCAGCAAATGGGTGGAGCCAAAGCCCTGAAGGTGCAACTCACGAGGGATGGGTGATTTGTACTGCAACAAGCACATACATGCACACCTCTCCATCCAGGATACAAAGAGCTGCCATTATAGTCCCAGGAAGCCATCCCTCTCCATCAAAAGCATTGAGGAACTAAGACGTAACTCTGGGGAAATCGCAAAGGCTGCTGGGTGGGTCACATTGGAGGTCGCATTCTGCAAATTGCCCACCCCTGGACTGGATGATCCAGGGGTGTCTTCCAGTAGGCATGGGTGGTGCAGGATATTTGGTGTTGCTCCACTAAAGCATACCAATGTTTTCCTTCCACTATTCTTCTTTATGCTGCATCAAACCATCAGCCCAGGGCTCATCAGTGCACTTACACCTGTTCTCTATCTCTCAGTCCTCTTTCTCCTCTTACTGTTGCTGATACAGTTTTCCCAAAACTTGTGGTAGGGTTGGATGGGCCAAAATTGCAAACTGTGTGCTTTTACTGGGGGGGGGGGGGGGGAGAGAATACTTCCAAAACAACGCTGCTTTCCCCGGTAATCTACTTGTAAGCAGGACTGGCTGAGCTTATTTCTGTCCTATGGGTGAGGGTGGAAGTGCTCAAAAGAACGAGAAATCAACTTGTAGGACTGCCTGCCTCTCCCAGCAATCTAAGAAAGCTTCAGAAAAGAGTGGATAAATAAAATGGGGGGATATAATGCTGCCTTTCCTATGTTTGGCTGGGGCTCCCGTCTTGAAACCTGCAATAAGGAAGCTAGGGGACGTATTAACACTTTTGAGCACTGTAGCGCCCCCCAATCCGCCCTTCCAACAAACTCTGGATCTTGGTTGTATCAGGCTTCGGATTTCAATCAGTTTGTACACCCTGGAAATTAACCCCTCTGAACTCAGTGAAACTTGGCTCCTGAGTAAACCAGAATGGGGAAATGCGATGTTTTGCACCCCATTGCCAGACCGGTTCCGCGAAAAGGCGCCTCCGCTCCGCCTAGAAAAAAACATCAACTCACTCCGATCAGCCTGGAGCTGCGCAACCTCTCTCCAGCTTGGTCGCAGAGGCGAACAAGTTTCAACTTCCCCTTATACAATCGTTCTCGTATTTTTATTTTAACTTTTTTTATTTTTTGCGGGGCTCACGCCTGATGGTGCCCCAATCCCCGCCACCCCCTCGCGGCGCTGGGCGAGCTCTTCGAGGCAGGACCCGGGGTCGCGCCGCTCCTCCGCCTTCCTCTCCCGGTCTATAAATAGCCCAACCCACGCATCGGAACAGCGGCGGAGCTTTCAAACTGGCCCGCTTTACTGAGAGCCGGGGAACCGGGAGAGAGAGAGATCCAGAGAGATCTATCCCGGTCCCATCTCCTCTCTGGGCGGAGCCGCAAGAAAAAGGGCGCCGAGGGAGGGTGCGAGGGGCGACCCGCTGAAAGGCCGACCAAGAAGCGAGGATCGCCTTGGACAGCCCTGCGCGCCTTTGGAAAGGCAGCCGCGGTCGGGTTGGATTTCAGAACCTCGGACAGCTCCCCGCGCCTCTCCGACGGGCGCCGGCGCCTGAGCGCGAAGGGCGCCCCCTGGGGGCGGGCAAAGGCGGGAAGCAGGAAGGGCGGGAGAGTGGGGAGCCCGCCCTGCCCTACAGAGGTCCCTCCCCACCCCACCCCCCAACATACACACGTGCTGCCACCTGGAGCGGGAGCGGACGCGGCTAGACGGAGCGAGCCAGAGCGGCGATCGAAGGAGCCTCCTGCGCTCCGGTGCTTCCGGCTGCCCGCCCCATGGAGCGCGCCCCGCTTCGCCCCTAGCGCGACTGGAGCCCGGCGGGGATGGCGTCTCCCGGAGATCTGGAGTCCGCGCCCTCCAGGGTGCCGGCCACCAAGGTGGAACTCACCGTCTCTTGCAGGTGAGAGGGGTGGGCGGCGGGGAAGGCAGGCAGGGAGGGAGGGAGGAAGCGCCCCCGAAAATCCGCTCCTCTCGCCCCGTTATTACAGCCCGCGTGTGGATCGGGTGCATCGCTTCTCGTCTCAGGGCTTACAGTACTTCGGGGAGGGAAACCTGACGGAGAGAGAAACGCCTCCCCGCTCGCGAGCCCTGCAGGATGCGCGTGGATTTGTCCTGATGTAAACAGTGCCCGGGAAGCGCCCGGGTGGGCTCACGCTTGTGCAAAAAAGTGCATCACGATTGTCCAACAGTGTGTGAGGGGGGTGGGGGGTAACTAGGAGCCTAGCGTGCAAGTCATGTTGCTATACAATTTGTACATCTCACGAGCCCAGTGAATTGGTGCCTCGGAGGGGTGTGGGTGTGTGTACAGTTTTGTGCGTGCCACCCTGGGCACAGCGAGGGCGCATGAATTTGTTTGTGTGTATATATGTGTGCATGCCGTAGTCAAGTGTTACGCATGTCATTTACCTGTGTGTATGTGCGTGTGTGCATGCGACGCTTAGGCTCAGCGTGTGTGGTTCTCTCTGTTTGCAGCCTTCACAGATTTTCCCCGGCTGTATGTGCTCTTTCAGGTCAGCAATCCTGTTCCATTCACATCTTGCAGTGAGTGTGGAGGTGCCCATATGCATTTGGTACATTCAGCATGTCAGCAGCCGGCATGTGTTTGTATCACCCTTGGAGTGTGCTTTTCAAACATGATGTTCTTGCTCCTTCCTTTGCAATATCGTTCGTGTTTCGCGTTGGTGCTTGAATGGACCCAATCTCCATATAAGTTTAATCGGCATCTAAATGTGCGTAGCACCCGCTTTGCACTGGTGTCATTGTGTAAGTGCAGTGTGCTTGAATCACAGGTTTGGAAGACGCCTGGAGTTTCTGTTGGGTCCAGCTGCTTGCCCTAACAAAATACCTGGAAAGGGAGGGTGTTCATTACTGGACAATTACTCACCTTTTAGGACTTCTTAATCACCTTATTATTATTTTTCCCCTGGCTAGTTTGTTTCTGGTTAAGCTTAGCTTGATATTACCACGTACAGGTTCCTCAAAACTCATCCTCACAGCAAAACTCTGGATTTGGTCGCAACATGAAATCCAGTACTTTGGGCAGAATCCCAAAATCCTCTTAGCAAAAGAAGCAGGTTTCTAGTCCTTGTGAAAGATGTGCAAAGCTGTTGCTGGTTGCTCCTAGTATAGAGATACTAGGTGGGGCTTCCGATGGTCTGGAGATAAGAGTTTGTTCCTCCTTAAAGCTCTGCTGGTCAAGAAGATAGGAGTGGAGTTCACCCCTGGCACTCTGCTCTTAAATATCTAATTCTCTTTTCTCCCTTCATTTTAAATTTCTGTTTCCCTTACCCTTATTTCGATACCCAACACAGAAACTCCAAACCACAAATTTGGGCCGAAAACATGTTCAGAGAGATTCAAGCTTACTTATTAATCATGCTTGTTTTAGGTAAGCTTGCCCGATTTATTCTGATGATTGGAATGCAAGTTTTGCTTCTGGTCGCAGAATTTGAAACCTGTGTAATAAATACAGTGCTGTATTTTAGACCTATGGAGTGTATGCAGATAAGGTATCTGGGAAACACGCTTCCTCCCCCCTCCCTTTCCTGTGGGCAGAGTGTTGGGAGGATGGGTGCGAGGGTAGCTAGAAGGCTGGAGGGGAACCTGGGCTGCAGGGAGAAGGCCTGCGCACCGCAGCAATGCCTGTAAGCCAATCAATCCAAGCCCCTGGAGGCTGTGTTTAAAAATAGACCTGAATGGACAGAGAAAATAAGCCTTCCTCCTGTCAGGCAGAGGAGAGTGGTTACCACAGGCGATAAGCATCACCCACTTGGAGAAGAGCAGAAATCTATGTCCCACGGTGAACAGAAGGGATGTCTCTCTCCGCAGCGAGACGCTGGGCTGTGTTGCTGAGAAAGACGCCAAGTCTGTTTGGGGGCCAAGGCATGAAGCCGAGGGTGCCGTGCCAAGGAGGGTAGCTCCTCCGAAATCCGAGCCGCGATGGTGGGATGGAGCCTCCACGTTCAGCAGCAGTAGGCTGCTGAGCCCAGTAGTGATGTATGGAAGTGAAAGCTGGACCATAAAGAAGGCTGATCGCCGAAGAATTGATGCTTTTGAACTGCGGTGCTGGAGGAGACTCTTGAGAGTCCCATGGACTGCGAGAAGATCAAACGCATCCATTCTGAAGGAAATCAGCCCTGAGTGCTCACTGGAAGGACAGATCGTGAAGCTGAGGCTCCAATACTTTGGCCACCTCATGAGAAGAGAAGACTCCCTGGAAAAGACCCTGATGTTGGGAAAGATGGAGGGCATAAGGAGAAGGGGACGACAGAGGACGAGATGGCTGGACAGTGTTCTCGATGCTACCAGCATGATTTTGGCCAAACTGCGGGAGGCAGTGGAAGACAGGAGTGCCTGGCATGCTCTGGTCCAGGGGGTCATGAAGAGTCGGACACGACTAAATGACTAAACAACAACAGGCTGCTGAGCCCCAGAGGCTGGAGACAAAGTACAGATATGGGCTCTTGTCTTCGTGCCCTGCTGACATCCAGGTGGTCGCAGAATGCAGGACTTTACAGGCTTTTCAAACCATCTAGCCAGGCTCCTTTAACACAAAACCAGAAAGTCCACAGGGGGGGGGGAATGTCTTTAAATGGTCCCCCCCCCCGCCTGTTCCGTGGCTCAGTCTTGCTACCTGTGACTACAGGGCTGGGGATGGTATGGCTCTCCAGAAGTTGATGGACAACAACACTCATCCTTCTCTGCCTTTTGGCTTTGCTGCAAGTCGAATCTCAACAACTCCTGGAGGGCTACAGTTCCCCCACACTGATCTGATCTGTTGCCCTCAGATCTTCATGGTTCATTTGTGATGCTTGGGAGTTTGCATGCACCTTCCTGCTCCCCCCCCCCCCCCTGCGCCTTTCAGATTTCACCAGTTTTGGGTCAACGTGCCTCTTCCTAGTTATTGATTCGTGAAGCGTCAGGTGTGCTGTGCCACAATCAGCACCACATTCTACCCAGCTGAGCCTGGACTTTTGCCTCAGCCCTGGGAAGCAGATAATGAAAAAGTCTGCTCACAAGAGCCAGTGTGGTGTAGTGGTTAAAAGCAGTGGACTCATAATCTGGTGAACCGGGTTCGCGTCTCCGCTCCTCCACATGCAGCTGCTGGGTGACCTTGGGCCAGTCACACTTCTTTGAAGTCTCTCAGCCCCACTCACCTCACAGAGTGTTTGTTGTTGGGGAGGAAGGGAAAGGAGAATGTTAGCCGCTTGGAGACTCCCTAGGGTAGTGATAAAGCGGGATATCAAATCCAAACTCTTCTTCTTCATCATCTTCACCTCCTCCTACCTATCATATGTTTTTCTGTCGTGGTCAGAAGCTCCAGGGCTGTAGATGGACCCCTCCATGTCCAAGGCAAAACCTCTGTCTGTGGCTCTCACCAAATTCTCACCCTTAGGACTTTCTGCACAGGATGGAGTTATTTGGTCCTGACTGTAGGAGTTGTGGGTAGGTGTGGACCATGGCAGAATGCCCATTGGATCAGGTCTCACAGAGCGGTTGAACTACACAGAAAGGCAGGAAGCTGCTCTGTGATCCAATACGTTTCCAAGCACAATTCAAAGTGTTGGTGTTGACATTTAAAGCCCTAAATGGCCTCGGTCCTGTATACCTGAAGGAGCGTCTCCACCCCCATCGTTCTGCCCGGATGCTGAGGTCCAGCTCCGAGGGCCTTCTGGCGGTTCCCTCACTGCGAGAAGCAAAGCTACAGGGAACCAGGCAGAGGGCCTTCTCGGTAGTGGCGCCCAGCCTGTGGAATGCCCTCCCACCAGATGTCAAAGAGATAAACAACTACCTGACATTTAGAAGACATCTGAGGGCAGCCCTCTTCAGGGAAGTTTTTAATGTATTTTTCATCTTTGTTGGAAGCCGCCCAGAGTGGCTGGGGAGGCCCAGCCAGTTGGGAGGGGTACTAATAAATTATTATTATTATTATTATTATTATTATTATTATTATTATTATTATTATTATTATTAAAACAATATCATACCACTTTAAACAATCATGGCTCCCCCACAAGGAATCATGGGAAATGTGGCATGTTAAGGGTGCAGAGAGTTGCTAAGAGACCCCTATTCCTCCTCTCAGTTCTCTGCAAGGGACTCTGGGAATCGTAGTTCCTGTGTGGAGACGAGGGGTCTCCCAAGAATTCTCAGCGCCCTAACCAAACTACAGCTCCCAGGATTCTTTGGGGGAAGCCGCGACTGTTCATAATACGGCTTCAAATATGCAATGGTGCAGGCAGGGCTTAAGGATCAAAGTTATAAGCCTAGGATTTGTTCCCTTCCCTTCCGTTTCCACCCAGCTCAGTATCTCCTACACTGGCAGGCAGTAGCTCCTCCATTGTTTCAGGAAAGGGGAATGGGATGGAACTGGTCATTTTTTTCCTGCATGGAAAACGGATTCTCTTCCAAGAAGCCATAGCCCTAATCTGGCTTCTGTGGGTTTTTCTGTTTCGTTTTGTTAAGATTTAGAACCGTAGAGTTGGAAGGGACCCCAAGGGGCATCATGTATGAGCTATTGTGCTTTACAGGCTAGGAACTGTGAGGTCTGGGTTCAAATGCTGCCAGCACATTTCCAGACCCTTCTGGAGAGAGGGGTCTTTTCCTATCACCTGCTCTTGTCTGGTATTTATTTATTTTTTAACATTGAGATGCCGCCTTTCCTCCAAGAAGCTCAGTGTGATGTGTCTGGTTCTATTGCTCCCCATTTTATCCCCAATAGAAGTCGGTACAAGGGGAGGGGGAATTAATATGAGTGATAACTGAGGTTCCTACAATGATTTGTGAGATTTTCCAGAAGGAGAGCCGAAAATGAGAAAAATTGAAGAGATTAAGGAATATACAGTGGAACCTCGGGTTACATACGCTTCAGGTTACAGACTCCGCTAACCCAGAAATCGCACCTCGGGTTAAGAACTTTGCTTCAGGATGAGAGCAGAAATTGTGTGGCAGCGGCGCGGCAGCAGGAGGAGGCCCCTAAAGTGGTGCTTCAGGTTAAGAACGGACCTCCAGAATGAATTAAGTTCTTAACCTGAGGTACCACTATACATCGGGCTGGCTAAACCAGGCATAGGCAAACTCCGGCCCTCCAGATGTTTGGGACTACAATTCCCATCATCCCTGACCATTGGTCCTGTTAGCTAGGAATGATGGGAATTGTAGTCCCAAAACATCTGGAGGGCCAAGTTTGGCCATGCCTGGGCGAAATTATCATCAGGCTGAGAAACTGCTCCTGACCCAAAGTCACCCAGTGAGCTTCATGAATGAGTGAGGATTTGAACCCAGGTCCTCCAGGCCCATATGCAACACTCTAAAGCACTACACCATGCTAACTAAGGATGCCAGGGCCTGAAGCTGGGAAGACCAGTGGGGCGAGGGGGGTTGCAAGACAGTGGGGCTCTGGGAATTTTTTTCAGGGGAGGAGCAATTGCCTCCTGTGCTGGGGCACCAGGGTAATTGATGGCCTCCTGCCCTGGAAAGTGCATGAGGTGATAACAAGGCTTTCAAGTTGGTAGGTAGGTTGGTTTGAGAAAAGTAATCCAGAAGAAGATGGAAACTTGTTTCCTTTTCTTTGGTGGCATTCCTGAGTCATGTACTGTTGTTGTTTGTTGTGCAGCTTACCTGCATTGTCGGATATTTCATAGAACCATAGAATCATAGAATCATAGAGTTGGAAGAGACCACAAGGGCCATCAAGTCCAACCCCCTGCCAAGCAGGAAACACCACCAGAGCACTCCTGACATATGGTTGTCAAGCCTCTGCTTAAAGACCTCCAAAGAAGGAGACTCCACCACACTCCTTGGCAGCAAATTCCACTGTCAAACAGCTCTTACTGTCAGGAAGTTCTTCCTAATGTTTAGGTGGAATCTTCTTTCTTGTAGTTTGTATCCATTGCTCCGTGTCCGCTTCTCTGAAGCAGCAGAAAACAACCTTTCTCCCTCCTCTATGTGACATCCTTTTATATATTTGAACATGGCTATCATATCCCCCCTTAACCTCCTCTTCTCCAGGCTAAACATGCCCAGCTCCCTTAGCCGTTCCTCATAAGGCATCGTTTCCAGGCCTTTGACCATTTTGGTTGCCCTCCTCTGGACACGTTCCAGTTTGTCAGTGTCCTTCTTGAACACTGTGGTGCCCAGAACTGGACACAGTACTCCAGGTGAGGTCTGACCAGAGCAGAATACAGTGTCACTATTACTTCCCTTGATCTAGATGCTATTTCTTGTGGGTTTGGCAGTTAATATGAGTTCCTACCCCTAGAAATGTATCACAGCACTACTGCCTGGGACCTTCTGCATGGAACCCTTGAATTTATTTATTTTATTGATCTCATTTTTTGGTAGGCAACCAATGGATGAACGAATAGGGTTCGAATGATTTTTTTAAAAAATGACAAGATCAGCCAAAAATACAAAAATTCAAAGCAGTTCCAAAACAATTGTACAATGAAAGGAAGCTGAAGACAACATACACTAAGCAGCAAATGATGAGAACTTTAAAAATTCAGAGTGCAAAGCAGACGCGTTATGTAAAACACATGAGCTCTGCCACTGAGAGCTATGGTCCCTCCATTTCAACCAAAGCAGAAATTGCAACTGGGCATCAGAGGAGCATACACAGGATACAGAGAACTGTGTAAAATGAAAGGGGAACCAGTCCGTTACGATGCCAAGGAGGCAGTGGCATAGCGTGGGTTGTCGGCACCCGGGGCAAGGCAAGTAATTTGCGCCTCCTAACCCGGGGCAAGGCAAGTAATTTGCGCCCCCCCCCCACTGCACTGTCCCTCCCCCAGATAGTCCCTCGCTCTCTCTCCGCACCGCACCGCATGCCTGGCACCCTCCCCTCCACAGTGGGCGGCGACCCGGCGGCTCGGATCGGATTCGCACAGCCAGCACTGCAGTGAGAGAGAGTAAGTGAGCCAGGTAGGGGCAGAGAGCTGCGAGTGCGAGTGCGACCCCCCCCAGATGTTGCGCCTGGTGCGGCCGGCCCCCCCTGCACCCTCCACACTACGCCACTGCAAGGAGGCAATAAAAGGTTTATTCAAAATTAAAATTAAAATTAAAAATTTATAGTTTGGTTTTATGTTGCAGTTCTCTCCTCCTGCCCACTTGTAGGTTATTAAACTATTGAGTTAGACACACTATTAATTGCCACCATTTAGGACAGACTCCTTCCCTGGGGGCTCTTTGCTTTGCAGAATTGACACAGAGGTAGACGGAGGCAGCCGCTTAAACGTCACCAAAAAGAAGAGCGCAGAATTGGACATGGACCTGCATAAAATGCGGCTGGTAACTTTACCCGCAGCTGCAAATTCAGAAATAATGTCTATAACTCAAATTGGGAGTACGATACATCTCGCAGAAGCCGGCAGGGCGACTTGCCTGCTGCCAGGTGCTGCTGCAAAGGGTCAGCTTCAAACCCCCCAACCACTGCTCCCCCTTCTAGGGATCGTTCTCTTTAAAAGAAAGAAAGAACGATATCTGGACTGGATAGCTCTTTTGAAAAATATATATTTACGGTAATCAGTTTTTCAATACAAACATCAACCGCAAAAGACACATACAACAAAAACCATAATAACAGTAAGGACACAATTTGACAATTCAGATTTGGATACACTGATATACCTATGACTACACCTTTTTTAACAATATTGTCCCACCTCTCTCTCCTCCCTCTACTTCCCACCACTTATCGCTTAAATATTAATTCCAGATTTCTTCATATTTATCCATTGTTATTTTGCGTCAACATGCAACTCATTTGTATGTAGCTAATCATTTGTATGTAGCTAATCTGGGACGCGGGTGGCGCTGTGGGTCAAAGCCTCAGCACCTAGGGCTTGCCGATCGTAAGGTCGGCGGTTCGAATCCCCGCGGCGGGGTGCGCTCCCGCTGTTCGGTCCCAGCGCCTGCCAACCTAGCAGTTCGAAAGCACCCCTGGGTGCAAGTAGATAAATAGGGACCGCTTACTAGCGGGAAGGTAAACGGCGTTTCCGTGTGCTGCGCTGGCTCGCCAGATGCAGCTTGTCACGCTGGCCACGTGACCCGGAAGTGTCTGCGGACAGCGCTGGCCCCCGGCCTCTTGAGTGAGATGGGCGCACAACCCTAGAGTCTGTCAAGGGGTACCTTTACCTTTACCTTTTATCAATATCATGTCCATATTATCAATCCATGTGCTTAATGGAATGTTTTTGCGGCTCTTCCAATTCATCAAAACAAGGTTTTTTTTGCTTCTAATAGCTCTGGATAGCTCTTGAAACAGAGGACTCTTTCAAATCGAGGGCTGGCCCCTGTAAAGTAGGGCACATAGAATTGTAGACTTGGAAGGGACCTCGAGGCTCATCTAGTCCAGTGTTTCCCAAACTTGGGGCTCCAACTCTTTTTGGACTACAGTTCCCATCATCCCTGACCACTGGTCCTGCTAGCTAAGGATGTTGGGAGTTGTAGTCCAAAACCACCTGGAGACCTAAGTTTGGGAAACACTGATCTAGTCCGACTCCCTGCAATGCAGGAATAAGCTGCTGCCCCATATGGGGATCAAATCTGCGACCTTGGTGTTATCAGCCCCGTGCTCTAGCCAACTGAGCTACCCAGTTGTTAGTAGCCAAGTAGAAACCTACCACATATTCCTTCTAGGACAAGCTTCCCGAACTTGCCCTCCAGCTGTTGTGGACTGCATCATCCTCAGCCATCATCCCCGACCATTGGCTATGCAGGTTGAGACTCATGGGCGCTGGAGTCTCACAACATTTGGAGGATCGCAGATTAGGAAAGGCTGTCGTAAGATCCCTGAAAGTACAGTGGTAGACCGGGTTAAGAAGTAACCCAGACTTGACTGGGATAAGCTTGCATTGAGTGACAAAGTGCCATTTCTGCATTCTGAACATTTCCATGACACTTGTCACCCGCACGACCTAAAAACCTCAGGACTTTAACCTCTTCCCCCTCCTCATATTTATCGTCCCCTCACCTTCTATCATTCAAGCTCTTCCAAAAATACAGCGGTACCTCGGGTTAAGAACTTAATTTGTTCTGGAGGTCCGTTCTTAACCTGAAACTGTTCTTAACCTGAGGTACCACTTTAGCTAATGGGGCCTCCCGCTGCCGCCGCACAATTTCTGTTCTCATCCTGAAGCAAAGTTCTTAACCCGAGGTACTATTTCTGGGTTAGCAGAGTCTGTAACCTGAAGCGTCTGTAACCTGAAGCCTCTGTAACCCAATGTACAATGCCTCCAAATTTCATCCACTTGCCATTTTCCATCTTCTTCCTCTGTGAGCAAAAAGGAGGTGGAACATCACACATTCCCAGAAATCTATTGGTTTTTGTTTCATTTTGTTTCTTGTCCTAATGAACGTAAAGTGTTAGGGTGAAAAATGTCCTGGCTGGGTTGGAATGAGGGGGAATCGAACAAAAGCTGGTCTGGAAAAGCAGACGGCATGATGTATAGCTCAGTCGGCAGAAGCATGAGACTGTTAATCTCAGGGTTGTGGGTTCGAGTCCCACGTTGGACAAAAGGTTCCTGCATTGCAGGGGGTTGGGCTAGATGACCCTTCTGGTCCCTTCCAACTCTACGATTCTGTAATTCTACAATTAGGGCCATGGCTCAGCGGTACAGCATCTCCGTTAGGACTCAGAGAGAGAGAGACCCCTGGCTGAAGCCCCACGGAAACACCTCAGCTATATGGACCAAACGGTGTGTCTCGGTGTGTTCCTATACAGTAGAATTTGACTTGGGGTGGTAAAACCATCTGTGCTGAGTTAGTTTTGTTGTGACATTGTGGCTGTGCTGGACAGCTATGCTGAGGACAACCTTGGCTTGTCGACGGCTGCTGTGCCTCAGGGATTGGACCTGCCCTGTGCAGAAAGGTGTACTGTCATCCAAAGGTTCTTATTTGATTCTGTAATAGCAACATATATAAAAAAGGAAAAGAGCCTGATTTCTGCCTGGCGCAGCCCATAATGAGAGAATTTGTGTTTCTGCTTCGTTTAGCAGCAGACGAAACTCCTTTGACAGCCCCGTGTCTACAGGCAGAAGTTGTTTTGGGGAAAGCGCCCGTAGATTAACTTGATCTGGGCTGCTGTTAAGGAGCACACAGGGGCCAGGGAAGGCAGACAGGGTGGCCACGAAGCAGGCTTGAGTTGCACGTAATCAGATTGGAAGCGATGCGTGCCATCTCCAGGGGATTCCCCCTCGCCTTGATTCATGCTACCCACCTTCTGTATCTTGGGCCCAAAGTGCAGAATGCTGTAGAAGACGAAGCAGCAGCAGCAGCACAGATGCAGAGCAGCAAGAAAGCGAAATCCAGCAAAGAGGCTGATGTCACAAATTATTAGTATTACTTTATTTATTATCATTTTGATTAATTCACCACCTTTCGCCGTAAGGTTCCAGGGCGGGTCACAGCAGTTTTTTGCAGCACAAGCTTCCTTAAACCCTCTGAAAGCTTATTCCACAATAAGCTCACTAGTCCTTTTCAGCAGGCGGGATTCAAGCGCACGCCGTGAAATTTAGGTCTGTGCAACTAAAGCGAATTATAGCACCCTGTCACCCGAGCACAAGAAAAGCACTTAAAACAACAGCAACAGCAACCAGACTGTTTGCCGTTTAGAAAGTGACTGGAAGTCCTCTGAAAAGTGTGGAACGAACTAATTAATTAAGGAGGCGAGAGGTGTAATTCCCTGGGATGAATGCAGAATGAATATTCGCCGTCATGTAACTTCCCCGCATACCAATTGGAACAAATACTCAGTAAAGACCGGATTTAACCTCTGTGGATGTTTTGTACAAGCAAATAAGGAAGAATGACAACCTGGAGGAGCCTTTAAGGGGATACAACTCTCCAGTTATTTCGAAGGAGGAGCCCCTCATTTTGTGCAGGGCTTCTTTAGACCAAAATAGACACGATACTAGGTTATCAGAAGTTTTAGTCTCTTACAGGGATAAGGAAGGAGTGCTGTGCCACATTAACAAATTTGTTGAGGCATCGTAAGTTTTTGCGGATCGCGCTCTGTTTCATCAGCTGCATGTAGCATTATACGGTGTTGTGCGGTGTTGTAAACAGCGAGGTCAGGAGGGAAAGACATGCAGGAAAGTACTGACTGTGATCATCGGATCATTAGCAGTGACCATTGACACCCCCACAAAAGATACACAGATGTCGTAGCATTGGAAAGCCAATTATAGGCAACTCCCACTTGGACAGGACTTAACCATCCAGGGCTCCTTTAAATTTACCTTTATTTTTATTTTTTATAAGATATTTATTAAAGTTTTCAATATATTACACAAATTAGAGAAGAAAAAGAGAAATAAAAAAGAAGGAAAAGAAAAAAATACAAAATAAAAACCTTTAAAAACAAATCCGTCTTTCCATTTCATATTTTTCATTTACTTGTTTCCCCGACCTCCCCACACCTCCCCTTCTTGCATTCCAATTCAATTGGTTAATTCAGCAAATCCTTTCCCTCTTTAATTTTATCTTAGTCTTTTATCTTAATATATTATAGCTTTAAATTATCACCATTAACAATCCATTTTTACATATTCCTTAACATTGTTGCTAAAAAATCCCGCTTAACTTCAATCCAGCATCATTCTAACATTCCTTAATTTTACAATGTTTCTGTAAGTAGTCTTTAAATTTCTTCCAATCTTCTTCCACTGACTCTTCTCCCTGGTCTCAGATTCTGCCAGTCATTTCCGCCAATTCCATATAGTCCATCACCTTCATCTGCCATAAATTTACCTTTACATTCTGAAGCTCCGTGCATTTAAGTGAAATCACGTATACTGGGAACAGCATTGAAAAAGCTTCCAAACACCCTCCAAACGACTTTCTCAAACTCCAACTCTCCATAGACCTCAAAGGCTACTAAGGACTGCACTTGCAAAGGATTGCTAGAGACTGTTTTCGCACTTCTGGATTTATGTTGATGGTCGTGTGCATGTTCATATGTGCCTTGAATGTGCATAAATAGGGAGTTGCCTGCAGTACTTTTATTATTATTATTATTAATCATCTGTTGTGCCAATTCAGTCCACACACGACAGCACTGAACCTCTTTGATGAAGAGCGATCAGTTTCCCTCTTCTATACAACCCCTAAAGATGTAGGAGCACTGTCCCCCCCCCCTGGTGTGGACCACCAGGGGTGCATCTCCCCAGAGAAGGGGTGAACTGCGTGCAGCTTGCAAGGCATGAACTACAACTCCCATGATCCATGACGGTTGGCCATGCTGGCTGGGGTAAACTGCCCAGCCACATTTGCAGGGCGAGGGGCCACAAGTTTCTCAACCCTTCCCTCGAGTAAAGAACACAGGAGTGGTTCCTCTCACACAGCCCTGGCTCTTGGCTTTACCCAGGAAGGGCTAAAAATGCTTCCTGTTCAGGCTGGGCCTTTGCCTGGGGTGCGAGAGATGTCCTTCCCCAACTCACCCACCGAGTTTCACCTGATGGCTACCTATTGCCTAGCTATGAGAAAAAGACGAATCAAGCACAATGCATTTAAAGCAATATCATGCCACTTTAAACAGTCATGGCCTCCCGCAAAGAATCCTGGGGCATGTAGTTTGTTAAGTAGGTTAAGAGGCCCCTATTCCCCTCCCAGAGCCACAATTCCCAGAATCCCCTAGGTAAAAAAAAAAAAGGTAAAGGACCCCTGGACGGTTAAGTCCAGGCAAAGGCGACTATGGGGTTGCGGCGCTCATCTCACTTTCAGACTGAGGGAGCTGGTGTTTGTCCACAGACAGCTTTCCAGGTCATGTGGCCAGCAGGACTAAACTGCTTCTGGCACAACAGGTCCGTTTCCCTTCCCACCGCAGTGGTACCTATTTATATACTTGCACTGGTATGCTTTCAAATTGCTGGGTTGGCAGGAGCTGGGATAGAGCAATGGGAATTCACCCCATTGCGGGGATTCAAACCGCCGACCTTCCGATCGGCAAGTCCAAGAGGCTCAGTGGTTTAGACCGCAGCGCCACCTGCTCCCAGTAATTCCCTGGGAAGAGGGATTGACTGCTAAGCCACCCCAGTACAGATGGCGCCTCCCACAGCTGCCCCGCTGGAATGATTGAAATGAATGGGGGCTGCTGCTCAGGGTGGGGAGCCTGCGCTAGCCCAGCGTTGATAACCAGCTTCCTTGGGCTGTCCTTCTGTGGGAGGCCAAAGCATCTGCCCTAACGCTCCATAAGAGCATGCCAATTTAGTACACATTGGGGGCTGAGGGGGAGACGAATGTTGCCCTGAGAGCAAGCAGGACGCACTCAGCATCGAAAGCCTCCCGACTTCTGTTCCATGGAAACCTCAGATCTGTACTCAGAATGAATTATGCAACTCGGGTACATCTGCATATATCCAGTTTGGCTACATAATTCATTCGGTTTCTAAGATTAACAGTTTCAAAGAATGGGAAAGTGTTGAGCAAGGGCAGGGGTGGCAGAGAGAGCAAGGAGATGAGAGCAGTGGCGTAGCGTGGGGGGTGCAGGGGGGGCCGGCCGCACCAGGCGCAACATCTGGGGGTTAGGATTAGAGGGCGCAAATCCACAGGTTAGGGGGCGCAAATCCACGGGTAAGGGAGCGTAAATTACTTGCCTTGCCCCGGGTGCTGACAACCCACGCTACGCCACTGGATGAGAGGATCGCTCGTGGGGGAAAGGCATGAAAGAGAGATGTACTCCCTGCCCCACTGTGATTGTTTTGGCCTCGCTGCCCCCCCCCCACGCACATCTGGTTTGTCAAACTGCACCACACCACAGCCAAGGGTTTCTGAGCTTTTCTAACCCGCCAGAATGGCTAGCAACTTGCTTTTAAAAAAAAAAAAAAAATGAACAAGTTTCCAAGTGTTTCTAATCAACCATAAGGGCTAGAAACTTGCTTTTTTAAAAAAATGGGTTTCCAATCTTTTCTAACCAACCATGGGCACTAGCATCCTGCTTCTTCTTCTTCTTTTAAAATGAAAGAGTTCACAAGCTCCGTATTAAATGTGTGATTCTGTGTAAGTAAGCCCACAATTTACACAGGGGTTACGTTCCGGGGATCATGCCTAAAGCAAAAATCACATATAATCACTCGGGGTTCAGTGGTGGGTGGGATTACCAAGGCCTTTCCCCCCCTTTGCTGCCCCCGTATTATTTCTTTATGAGATGTGGTCTAAGCCACTGAGCCTCTTGGGCTTGGCAAGTGGAAGGTTGACGGTTCGAATCCACACTGGGGTGAGCTCCCATTGCTCTGTCCCAGCTCCTGCCAACCTAGCAAAATAAGGAGGGGGAGCATGGCCAATTCTGCTGACCCACAGACAGGGAAACCAGGCAATCCAGGAAAATGATAACTTCTGTTTGGCTTGAACATTTCTATTTGTCCATCACCTCAGAGATTGGAGTGGTCTATGCATAATTACCTAAAATTCTGCCATTTGACCTCTACAACCGCTTGGTTTGTATTGATTTTGATTTCTGTAGGGGGGCAGCTGTCCCCTGCCCTCCCCTCTTGACTACATCCATGTCCTAAGAACCCTTCACATGTTCAAACTAATCTCCCTTCTTGACTAGAAACTTAAGGAAGCTTTGCTTATATTATTTTCAGGGGGGATATTAAAAACCCCCTGAATAATTACAATAATGAAGAAGATAATCGATTAGCTGGAAGCTTGCCAATCATAGGGAGTTGCCTTCGATTGGGACAGGCCACTTGTCCATCTAGCTCAGTCAGTATTGCGAACACTGGCTGGCAGCAGCAGCCTCCCGAATAGTATACTTCTGTGGCCAAGGGAGAGATTTAAATTTCAGTTGCTTATTCAAGTTGTTTGCAGAGTTCTGGGCTGAATACAGAACTGCTAGGTTTTCTCACCCAGTTGGAGTCAGATCTGTGACAATAGCCTGGCAATCGTGACTGTTAATTGTACTTAAACCTCACTTGAAGTGTCCTAGCAACAGAGGGGAAAGGATTCTGCGTCCAATAAGGGCACAAGGTCTCGCCATGAGGGGGGCCTGTAAGTAGACTCACCTTGCCCCCTCATCTTCCTTGTTTTCATTCTCAGGTCTACTGCTCAGAAATTCCTCCCCGAGGATTTTCTCGGGGGCAGAGAGGGCTGTGAATTGGCTCTTTCCTCCTCTCTCCAGCACGAAGCTGCGACTGACTACAGATTTGATTGCCTCTTTTAATGATCTTAATTCAGATGCATTAATAAAGCTAACAACACAAGAGAAGGGAAGCGGCTGAGAACGGTCAAGGTGACTTTGCTGTCGGGGGAAACGGAAGGGAAGGGAACAAATCCTAGGCTTATAACTTTGATCCTTAAGCCCTGCCTGCACCAGCGCATATTTGAAGCCGTATTATGAACAGTCGCGGCTTCCCCCAAAGAATCCTGGGAGCTGTAGTTTGGTTAGGGCGCTGAGAATTCTTGGGAGACCCCTCGTCTCCTCACAGGAACTACGATTCCCAGAGTCCCTTGCAGAGAACTGAGAGGAGGAATAGGGGTCTCTTAGCAACTCTCTGCACCCTTAACATGCCACATTTCCCATGATTCCTTGTGGGGGAGCCATGATTGTTTAAAGTGGTATGATACTGTTTTAGTAGTAGTAGTAGTAGTAGTAGTAGTAATAATAATAATAATAATAATAATAATAATAATAATAATAATTTATTATTTGTACCCCGCCCATCTGGCTGGGTTTCCCCAGCCACTCTGGGCGGCTTCCAACAAAGATGAAAAATACACTAAAATGTTGCATATTAAAAACTTCCCTCAACAGGGCTGCCTTCAGATGTCTTCTGAATGTCAGGTAGTTGTTTATCGCTTTGACATCTGATGGGAGGGCGTTCCACATGGCGGGCGCCACTACCGAGAAGGCCCTCTGCCTGGTTCCCTGTAACTTGGCCTCTCGCAGTGAGGTAACCGCCAGAAGGCCCTCGGAGCTGGACCTCAGTGTCCGGGCAGAACGATGGGGGTGGAGCCGCTCCTTCAGGTATACTGGACCGAGGCCGTTCTAAACGAGGCCGTTTAGAAGCATAGTGTAGATGGGACCTCTCTCTCTCTCTCTCTCTCACACACACACACACACACACACACACCCCACTTCACTTCACTTCACTACTTCACTTCACTTCACTTTCCGACCTTTCTCTTATTTCCAAACTCACCTTCTTATCTTTCTTTCTACCCCTTTGCTTATCGATCTCCCCAGGAACCTGTTGGACGTGGATACTTTCTCCAAGTCTGATCCTGGTAAGTGTGCCAAGGCTGTTGATATTTGGTGAGGAGGTGGAGGGCGGTGGTATGTCAGTGTCCTTGGTGGGAGGTGACGAATTTAGTCAAAAAGCCAAAAGATGGTTTGTCAAGTAGGTTGGCTGCTATAATACCATCTGCTTCACCACCTGGGCAGCACAGAAGGACAGGAAGATCTTCTGGTCCACCTCAAAGCGCTACTGAAGCGAAGTCAAATAATGGCAGTGCTTACAAAACAATTAAAGCATTTGCCATAGCCATAAAATCTTCCTTGTTTATCGTACTACGAGAAAGCAGAAAATTAGCTTGAACCTTAGAAATGAGGGCAGAAGGGGCACTGCCCCACCAACCTTCAGCCTGCCCTCAACCAACCCCACCTGCCTGCTTTCATATTCACAACCAATCAGGGGGCGGCTGTGCCTGCCGTTGGCTCTGGCTCCCCCTACTGGTGGCCTCCCTGCCTTACGCCCAACCAGCCCCCACTGGTCCCCAGTGACCAATAGATGCTGCCCAATTAAATCTCGCCGTGGCTGAAAATGAATTCTAATGCCTTCACATCTGTCGTGGAGCTTTTTCCTAATGTAGCTAATGGGGGAAACCTCGTTCTCATCAGAATTAATCCTCCTCCGACGGACAATGGGTAGACAGGCAGACAGCTCATTATGCCTGCAAGCCTGGAACATTTTTCATGCCGTGAGGTTCCCCCCATTGCTTAAATGCCAACTTCTCGTCTCATAGCCTGCTTTTTCTCCTGTCTCTTGTCTACAAGAGCTGAGGCTGCAGTCTTTCATGGCACTCACCTGGGAATGGGTTCCATGGAACTCAGCGGGGATTACTCCTGAGTAGACATATAGCAGATGTGTCCTATAAAATAGGAAACCTTTCTTTTTACTTGAAGCCACAGGTTAGAGTCCTACCCTCCGGAGCAGGAGAAAACAAGCATGCTCCATCTTCCATCTGACAGCCCTTGAGATGTTTGAAGATGGCTATCACCTCTCCTCTTAGTCTCCTCTTTTCCAGGCTAAACATACCCAGCTCCTTCAACTGTTCCTCACAAGGCTTGGTTTCCAGACCCTCCCTTGATCATCTTGATCGCCCTCCTCTGCACATGGTCCAGCTTGTCAATATCCTTCTTAAATTGTGGTACCAGAACTGGACGCAGTCTTCCAAGTGTGGTCTGACCAAGGCAGAATAGAGTGGTACTAATATTTCCCTTGATCTGGACACTAAACTTCTGTTGATGTAGCCTAGAATAGCATTAGCCTTTTCTGCCATTGCATCACACTGTTGACTCATATTAAGCCTGTGGTCCACCAAGACCCCTGGGACCTTTTCACATGTACTACTAGTAAGCTTTGGGACGCGGGTGGCACTGTGGGTTAAACCACAGAGCCTAGGATTTGCCGATCAGAAGGTCGGTGGTTCGAATCCCTGCGACGGGGTGAGCTCCCGTTGCTCGGTCCCTGCTCCTGCCAACCTAGCAGTTTGAAAGCACATCAAAGTGCAAGTAGATAAATAGGTACCACTCCAGCTGCTCTGGTTCACCAGAAGCGGCTTAGTCATTCTGGCCACATGACCCGGGAACTGGTACGCCAGCTCCCTCGGCCAATAAACCAAGATGAGCGCTGCAACCCCAGAGTCAGCCCCAGTCAGGGGTCCCTTTACCTTTACTTACTAGTAAGCCAGGCATCCCTCATTTTATATTTGTGCTGCTGGTTCTTTCTGCCTTAGCGCAGAGCCTTACATTTGCCCAATGGAGACCTTGGAGTCCTAAACTAGGACGTCATAGGTTCAGATGTTCTGCCGCTGAGCTAAGAGACCTACCCCTTTGGGTTTCTAGTGTAAATAGATGGTAGCCCTGGAGGAATTTTATGCTCCATCCCGTAGACAAGCACTCAATGTGAAGGGCGTTTTACAAAACAGAGGAGGACAGCTGCCTGCCCTGAGGAGCTGGCATGCTGTAATTTAAAAGTGGGGAGGCAAGAGAGAAAGGGGAGAGAAATGGAGGCAAGGGGGAAGTTGCCATTTATTTCAGTTGCACAAACAGAGGGCTCAGAGCCTAGGACTTGCCGATCAGAAGGTCGGCGGTTCGAATCCCCGTGACAGGGTGAGCTCCCGTTGCTCGGTCCCTGCTCCTGCCCACCTAGCAGTTTGAAAGCACGTCAAAGTGCAAGTAGATAAATAGGTACCGCTCCGGTGGGAAGGTAAACGCCGTTTCCATGCGCTGCTCTGGTTCGCCAGAAGCGGCTTAGTCATGCTGGCCACATGACCCAGAAGCTGTACGCCGGCTCCCTCGGCCAATAAAGCGAGATGAGTGCTGCAACCCCAGAGTCGGCCATGACTGGACCTAATGGTCAGGGGTCCCTTTACCTTTACCTGCGCCTAGAAAGCACGGGTCCAATCGGTTTCCCACTTGTCTTGTTCTTTCTAGATCATTATTTTTTCAGCCAAGGTGCCCCAGAGTGCTGTTCCGGCACCTCTCAGATGTGCATCATAGCGGGCTTTAAATGTGTGGCATCAATATGTAGCCTAGGTTTCCTTGAACTGAGTCAGGCTTAGTTCTGGGACACAATGTAGAAGCATATCCTGAAGAAATGTGGGAAAGCACTCAATGGAAAAATGGGAGGAAGCAAGTGTGAAGCCGCAGTTTGTTTAACATGGTCTGTGGAATTATCCAGCTGTAGAGACCAGCTCATGTACCTGCTTGTGAGGCGACAGCGGCCTACATAATCTCTCAGCAGATTTGAGGCCCCAGAGACGGGATTCAGACATACACAGAAACATACACACACAGAGAGAGAGGCTGTCTCAGAGGAGACATTCTGGTGAATGTCTAAAAGGAGCATCCAATTACAGAGAGTCTCTCTCTGCTGGTGGCTGAACCACAGAAAGCCCAGGTGTCCCTTTTAAGTGGGATCAGCCTCATAATGACTGTGAGGCGAGCTGAGACTTTTTGCAAGGGCTTCTTTCGAAGGACACTTCCAGAACCGTCATGTGGGATTCAGTCACACGGCAGCGGATTCAGGCTGCGCTGTTAGTTGACTGGGTCTTCTTGCAAAACAAAGCTGCTTCCTCAAAACGGCGGACTTTTTTTGTGTGTGATAAGGAGCTTGACGGGAAAATGCACTAGGAAAGTGTGGGGTGATGCTCACTTTGCCACAACATCGTCTAACCTCCCTGCAAGCAAATCAGAAACGAATGCTCAGTAAACAGGTCACCTAGAAACGCCCAATATTTTAAAGCATTAGGGGCTCAAGGAGGGATGGCTCCAGGCATTGTGGGACGCTACAGTTCTGGTGAAGTTAACAACACTGACACATATCTAAAAAGGACTTTTTAAATAGACTCCTTTTTTCTTTTTAAGGCTTCTAGTTAATTACATGGGGAGGAATAACCTATTCAGTAGCTAGAATGTGAATTTTCTGCATTCACTGTGTGGACAATGTGTTCCTGAAATGACCTAGTTACATTTTATTTTATCAGCTGTTGTACATGAATATAAAATCAACAATGCTTACATAAAATCCTTTCTACGAACGTGTGCCTTCTTAATGATCTTCATAAGCCGCTCTGGGAGCCTTTTTGGCTGACGACCGAGTTTAAAAGGCTTTAATGTTTTTTAATGTAAATATTATTGCTAAATATTTGGCTGTTTAACTTTGAATCAACGTGAAATAATCAGTCTGCCTGGTTTTTTGTTTTTTTTTACTCTCCTCATTTTGTGCCTCTTTTGTTTTCAACGGGGTCATCTCACTTCCTCCCCAGCCAGCTATATGGCCCTGTGACCCCCCCCCCCATACCTCACAGCCCTTGAAGAGGTTTACTCCCAGCCAAAATGCCCACTTCCCTCACAAAAGCTATATTGATTGTAAACATTCCGTGACCTCAGAATGTTTGTGAACGTCCCATTGCATCAACAGCGAGGGAACTCCATTTGGCCAATGAACCAGATCCAGTTGTGGGCTACATTTGGCAAGGGGGCTGGGCTGGGCTTGGCACTTGGCAATCGCCTGCTGTAGTAAAACGTTCAGTGAATCCAGCCCCTAGACGTAGCGGTGCAGCTTGCATTAAGCACAGCTTCACTTTGGTGCCAAAGGCAAGTCGCGCTGGCAAAGGCAAGCCGCTCTGCTGTGGTCGGATACACTAGGGAGCTCCTCTTTGCAGGAGTTGCTGGCTGGATCGGATGTTTGCTAAAAGCAGCGCTGCTTTTAGCAGACTTCCGATGCCGTCGGAAGCTCCCAAGTGCATCCGATCCCAGCAGAGCGGTTTGCCAAGTTTAAATTTTATTTATTTATTTCATAAAAGGTATGCCCTGCTTGATTGCAAACACACACACACACACACACACACACACACACACACACACACACCATGCCTTAGAGCATCAAATGCCAGCTGCGCTTGCAAAGGACTGGCCTGGAATGTACTCTTTAGTCTCCCCGATCTTCCTTTGCAGGTGAGTGGCAGGTGCGTGTGGCCAGGAGGAAACAGCCCCAGGGACCTCTGGCAGTCTTCTTTGGGCCTGGAGGCCAGAGGTTCCCTGTGACTGCATCACATCATTGCAGCCTGAGCATGTCGATGTGGAACATAGCACAACATTCACTGAAATAAGACAGCTTTTCCCGGACACATGCTGCGGTACATGGCAATCTTTCTGTTGTCCAGACTGACAGGTGGCCCTGCCATTATCTAAAGCGAAGTGGCCGCGTCAGGTGCTGGGTTGTTCCTAGCTAGCCCTGCAAAAACCTCAGACACAATAGAGAATGTTGTCTTGTGGCCAGTACTGAAGTAAGTTTACACTACCATTCCAGAAAGTGATAGACTGTTTCCTTCGCTGGAGGTTTCCAAACAGACGTTGGATCTGTCAGGGATTCTCTAGCTGTGATTCCACCACAGCAGAACTACATGGCCCTTCCATCTCTACAGTTCTAGGATTCTGTTATTCTGTGTATATGGACCAGGAGAAGGCCCCAACTTGTCTTTTGCCTCAGGAAGTCAACTTTTGCAACCATAAAACCATTGACTTGCCAGGGACCTTGAGGTCCTCCAGTTCAACTACAACCCCATAGTAGTACTGTTTTAAGGTTTTTATTACAGTGGCATTTGACAACCATGGAAACTTGACAAAATCTACCTGATATGTTCCATTTGTTGGTGATGCAGTCATGTAAAGATTGACTTGATATATACATGAGTACAGATGTTTTGGTCACAGATAACTGATTGGAAAATATTGCAGATGTGGTCTGGATCCAAGGAGAGTATTGTTAGGCTATTTTAAAAAGCTGGATTCGGAGCAGGAAGCTGAATACATTTGCTATCCATTAATGACTGCAAAAATTTAAAAGTCTGACATTCAGCAGGAATTGAGATAACTTAAGTTATACACTGAGGCTGATACCCAGCTAAGATGCTCATTTACAAAAGTCAGTTGATTTCAATGGGTTTACTCTGCATACGACTAATATCAGATATAACTCCGAGAAATTCTGTTGATCAGTGATCTGGCATTTAAAACTGTCCTTTTAAAAGTTCAGAAATGGCAAAACCATTCAGAGAAGATGGGTATGATAGCGTTCAGCATTTGAGCTGAAATATTAATCTCGCTGAATTTAATTGTGTTGACATATTGGATCAGGTGATGGTAATGGATTGCCCAAGATGGATAAACGTTAAGGCAGGATATGGCACTGTGATATTAAATCTTTGCCTTGATATTAATTGTGATTGCTATACATATAATATTTATCGTATGATTCATTAGGCCGCTTTTGTCATAACCCATGTGTAGTTTTGATACATTTCCCAATAAAGCAATGGTGACAAGATGCGTAGACACATTATTAAAAGAATGCTGTCACCGCTTTGTCTAATTCATGATATCGCAGAGCGGTTTCGGGCTAAATTGCAAAAGCAGCTCATGGAGAGTTTGCTTCGCCTGATCTTAAATGCCAATCTCATTGTTTAGGCAATCTCTGTGATGAAGGTGCAAGCTAGGACTGTCAACAGATTAAAAGATATTGTAGCTGATGGATGATCAATAACATATAAACAGACATCACAGCAGGTTCTGCTCCTGCAGTAGAAACCTGGCTTCCTCTCAACATCACACATTAAAGGAGAGTTGCACAACAGACCAGTAACTCAAAGGCTGCCTTGTCCATCACTCTTCCTCCTTGCCTCATGCTTCAAACAGGCTGCTGACATTTTTTTTAAAGTGCCATGCACACCTTTACCTAGCTACAGTTAATGCTTGCCTTGCTGTTGTTTTTAATTACTGAAACTATTTTAAAAGAACTGCAAACTGCTTCAGAAAGAGAGGGCTTGTGACGTCACCAGCGCCAGCCGGTTAGTACTCAGTACAGTGGTACCTTGGCTCTCAAACTTAATCCGTCTGGAAGTCCGTTCCAAAACCAAAGTGTTCTAAAACCAGTGTGTGCTTTCCCATAGAAACTAATGCAAAATGGATTAATCCGTTCCAGACTTTTAAAAACAACCACTAAAACAGCAATATAACATGAATTTTACTATCTAACGAGACGGTTGATCCATAAAATGAAGGCAATAAACAATGTACTGCAGTCACGCAATCAATCACTGAACTGGGTTCCACACAGTCACAAAAACAACAAAAAGGAGCTGCAAAAAACAGACAGACCTAACCGCAAGTGTGGCACTCAGAATGGAAGCATAACACTCAAGACGGAGCATGTTCAGCTTCCAAAAAAAGTTTGCAAGCCGGAACACTTACTTCCGGGTATGCAGCGTTTGGGTTCCAAGTTGTTTGAGAACCAAGGTACCACTGTACTCAGGGAACATAGGAAAACTTGCTGTATCCCAGGTCAGCTATCTGGTGACGGACAGCATCTCTCTCGAGTGTCTTTTCCAGGCTCACTTGCAAATGCTAGTGAGAGCTTTGCATGTGACCAAGTCAGATCTGCCACTGAACAGGGATGTTCGGACAGGGATGTTGGAGCATTAAAACTCCAATATTGCCTAGTATTGTATTTGCAGCTGGCACCCATTGTCTGTTCTTAATTTAGCTTATAAAACAGAAAACCTTTTGCAGAACAGTGGGAAATTATTATGAATTAATTTACATATAGCTTAATGCCACGACAGGCATCTAAGCAGTTTACAAATATAAAAAATAACTTACACTGGCACTAAAATATAAACATCCATAATTAAAACACATAATGAAAAATAATAATCCTTACAATAAACCTAGCAATTGTGTAATCAAAACTTAAGCTGCGCATGCCAGCTATTTAAAGCACATCCCTGCCCAAATAAAATCCTGGGGACCGCAACACACCTACAATTCCCAGCACCCTTAACAAACTACAGTTCCTGTGACTCTTTGAAGGGAAAGTGTGCTTTAAATATAAGGTGCCTACAAAACCTTTGGCTGCAAAAGGTGCCTTGGGAGTATGACATGGAAAACACAAGCGCATGTGTAAAAAATGCAATTGTACGGAATAAGATTTCTTTTTCTGCTCTGAATGTGTTCTTCTGACATCTCTCCTTGCAGTTGTGATTCTTTACATCCAAGGAACTGCGGACAAGGAATGGCGAGAGGTGAGCAGCTGCAGGCACACACACACACACACACCCTTCTGCTTCCAGCGCACCTGTTACATCAAACTGGGAAAGGACTCTTCTTGCAGGATATGGGCCCTGCCGCATTTTACCAGCACAGACCCTCATTGGTCAAACCTGCTGGGAGGCCAGCCAATGAGCTGCCTGCTGCCTATCCTCTGTCAAGTCCAATCCACATGGATTGGACACATGGGAGCCAGTGTGGTGTAGTGGTTAAGAGCGGTAGTCTTGTAATCTGGTGAACCAGGTTCGCTTCCCCGCTCCTCCACATGCAGCTGCTGGGTGACCTTGGGCCAGTCACACTTCTTTGAAGTCTCTCAGCCCCACTCACCTCACAGAGTGTTTGTTGTGGGGGAGGAAGGGAAAGGAGAATGTTAGCCGCTTTGAGACTCCTTTGGGTAGTGATAAAGCGGGATATCAAATCCAAACTCTTCTTCTTCTTCTACATGGTCACCATCAGACATACTTGGCAGCTGCTGGGGTTGCATCCAAGAGATCTGAACTCTGATGCTGAAGTTCCCCTGGGCTGTGGGTGGCGTGGTGAATGCGGTCTGTGCTTGCCGCTAGATTTATTTTAGAGTCTGGACTTGATGGATCTTACCTCCCCCTGCCCCGTTTGGAATGAGAATGTCCCACTTGCTTCAAAATGTGGTAGCTGGTAGGCCAGCCCTGCTGAGTTTCTCACCCTGGGGCCTGGTCCTCCAACCCTGCCCAGGAAACAACCACTGGGTATAGCTTCCTTGGTGCTCGGCGGGCAAATTGCTCCCCAGCAGCTGCCGCTTCCACCGAACCTTGACTTTTTGTGGTGGGACAGCCTTGCTTTGGCCAGAGGTATGTGGCTCTTCTAGGCTGGGGTGAGAAACCTGTTGCCCTCTAGATCACTGGTGAGTCAGGAACCATCATTGAGTCATGTACAGACCGAAGTTAGTGAAGTGTAGGTGGGTTCCCACGAGGCAAGACACAGTGATAACAGCAAGAACCTTTATTGAACTACGTAACTGGGAAAGAGAGGCAAAACAACTGTTTATATACATTTCTGAAAGCCTGGGCCGCTCCCACTCCCAACATGATTGGCTGCCTAAACTTCCAAACTGCGAATCATGACTCAGAGTTCAAGGGCCAGTGGCAGAGGCCCAAATCCTGAAATGTTCTGTGATTGGACAACATGTATCGAATCAGGAGCTTAGAATCCTTAGTCCAGACTCAAGCTCAGACCACTGAATACGTAACAGTTGGGGCTTGGCATCAGGACCGTTGCCGTACGAATGTATGTTTAGAAAAATAAGCCAATGGGTGTTTAGGTTAAAGGCAGTTCCCGGATTTGAAAACGAAAGACTGTTTCTATTCCTGGACTACAACTCCCATCATCCCTGACCATTGGTCATGCTGGCTGGGGCTGACCAACACGACCTGCCAAGGCCACAGACTCGCCACCCTTGATCTAAGCTTTGGATTGGGAGGGTTAGTGAGTCAACTACCCAAGAGCCCTGCCAGTCCTGTCCTCCATGCAAACATGCAAGGATTGAGTATACAGTGGTACCTCGGGTTAAGTACTTAATTCGTTCCGGAGGTCCATACTTAACCTGAAACTGTTCTTAACCTGAAGCACCACTTTAGCTAATGGGGCCTCCCGCTGCCGCCGTGCCGCCGAAGCCAGATTTCTGTTCTCATCCTGAAGCAAAGTTCTTAACCTGAAGCACTATTTCTGGGTTAGCAGAGTCTGCAACCTGAAGCGTATGTAACCTGAAGCGTATGTAACCTGAGGTACCACTGTACTAGAAATCCTGTACTACAAACAGGTCTGTGTATTTTACTCCTCTATTCCTCTCATCTAAAGCTTAGCCGCCGCGCCGCCAAAGCACGATTTCTGTTCTCATCCTGAAGCAAAGTTCTTAACCTGAAGCACTATTTCTGGGTTAGCCAAGTCTGTAACCTGAAGCGTATGTAACCCGAGGTACCACTGTACACCAAACATGCAAAGTGCATGGCTTCCCCCAGAGAATCCGGGGAACTTCAGTTTACCCCACCACCACAATGCTACAATTCCCAGCACCTGTAACAAACCACAGTTTCCAGGATTATTGCCCCCCCCCCCCGGAGGGTGCTTTAAAGGTATGGTGTGTTTGCAGTCCATATATGCAACACAGGGTTGCTACTGCCACCAGTTTAATCTTCTGCATTTCTCCTTGTGTTTTTTCTTACCTCCCTGTCCCAGTTTGGTCGCACAGAGGTGATCGACAACACGCTGAACCCAGAGTTTGTCCGGAAATTTGTGCTTGACTATTACTTTGAGGAGAAGCAGAACCTTCGTTTTGATGTGTGAGTCGCTTCTGGTCCTCTCCCCAACTTTGTGCCCCTGCCCTGACCCCCTTTTCTCTTCCCACCCCTCTGCTTGCTTGTTTCCTGGTTCTCTTTTCATAGAACCATAGAATGGTGGAGTCGGAAGGGACCCTGGGGGGTCATTTAGTCCAACCCCCCTAAATTAAGGCTCGAACCCAAAACCCTGGAGATTAAGAGGTTCATTGCCAGGGGCATCACTGGATCCTTAAAAGACTTTTGGCACAAGCCCATAACAACTAGGGCTCCATCGCTGGCACAGCTGAAACTTTAGATTCACTTTCAAAGGGAAAGCCATCCTGCAAGCCAAACTTTTTTTTAAATTTAGGTTTTAAGAGGGGAGGAAGGAAGGAGATCCGGGGTTCGATGCAAAAGGGTAGGGCTCAGCTCCCATGGTCCACCTCTGCCAATGCCCCTGCCTTCTACATTCCTGTCTCAGATTGCAGTGCTGAGGCCTGCTTTCAAACCCTATTCCAAATCAGACCTTGAATATGTTCCAGGGCCGGATTTAGGTTTGATGAGGCCCTAAGCTACTGAAGGTAATGGGCCCTTTATATGTCCAGCTGCCCATCCAGTTGTTTTTTCCGTCAATTTTTTGGGGGGGCCCCAAGAGAATGGAACCCTAAGCTATAGCATGTTTAGCTTATACGTAAATCTGGCACTGATATGTTCTAACACCAAGGCAGTAATGCACTTTCTCTGTGCTTTTCCCAGCTACAATGTGGACTCCAAGACTAGCAACCTTCCCAAAAGCGTGAGTACATACCTCCCTAAATACGTCTGCAAAGGGGTTTGCTGCAGAGATGGGACCTAGAAAATGCAGTTAGTTGAGGTCCTGTAAAGTCTGTTGCAAGTTGAAGGAAGGAAGGAAGTGCTGTGTTTTTCAAAAAAAGAACACAAAATGTTGAGCAGTAAAATAACCATCTGGCTTGGGCAATGAGCATTAATATCTGGAGAGCCCAGGATATCTTAGAATTGTAGAATTGTAGGGCCCACAAGAGCCATCTAGTCCAACCCCCTGAAAATGTAGGAATCTCAACTGAAGCATCCATGACAGATGGCCATCCAACCTCTGCTTAACAACCTCCAAGGAAGTAGAGTCCATCACCTTCCAAGGGAACCTGTTCCACTGTCAAGCAGCTGAAATATACTCGGAGTCAAGAGTGGTCTTTATTCGTGCTCTTTATTCAGCTCATAGTGGTGAGGAGGAATGGAAGTTCCCCCAGAATGTCTGCTTTATATACATTATTTACACAATGGGCCCCACGTGATTGGCTAATTCCGGGATTCACCTGTAGGCCAATCAGGTTGCGGATTCACTTCCACCTGGAGCTGGATTGGGTGGCTCCTGTGGACCAATCAGACTGCTGCATTCTGAATCCTATTGTTCTAGGACCATTCCGAGTGCTGCCTTTTGGATCCTATTCAACTCAGTACATAACAACAGCTCTTACTGTCAAAAAGTTCCTCCTGGTCATAGAACCGTAGATTTGGAACCGCAAGAGTCATCTAGCCCAACCCCTCGCAATACAGGAACCTTCTTGCCCAACGTGGGACTCGAACCCACAGCCCCGAGATGAAAAGTCTCGCTCTCTACAACTGAGCTGTCTGTTCAGTCGGGATCACATTTTGTGCCATTTGCTCACACGGCATGATTTACAGTGGGTTTGGGGTCTCTCCAGAACAGTTTTTGGGGGGGCGCTTTGAGCCAAGCCCAAAGTGGAAATTTGGGGTAAGGTGGGGGAGCTCTGTGGGCGTTCCTGAATAGTAGCAGGGATGGTGCCTCTAACTCCTGTATCTTGAATTTTATTTCCATGCTGCGTTTCCCATTATGACCTGCGTAGAAGGTAAGCTACCTCCGCCCCTTGAAGCGGCCATGCTGCCCTCTGCTGGTGGAGCCGGGTAGAGTGTGGTTGGGCTGGACCAAGCCAGGTTAGCAACATAGGAAATTGCCTTACAACAAGGCAGAGGGTTGCATACTCTCCAACATGTCGCAGAGGAAAATTGGGATGCGCGTCTTTTGGAGCCATGCTCCTCTGTGAGACACATGACTCGCGAGAGAGCACAGGCCCACAATTTTTTGGGGGTTGCGATTTTGCGGGAGCCAAAACAGGACATTCCGGGATCCAGTCTGAAGCTGGGATGCCTTCTGGGATGTCCTGTGATCGGCCCATTGAACACACAGCATTGTTGACATGGTACCTGGCAGCAGCTCTCTGGAATTCCCAGGTGGGAATCTGTCCCAAGCTCTACCTGGAGACACCAGCAATTGCATGTGGGACTTTTTGCATGCAGTGCTCTTGCTGCGGCCCTTGCCCTGGGTTGGGAGGGGGTCAGCGGTGGGAGAGAGCACCCCTCTCAGCCAGCTTTTGTGTACGTAGACCACGCCTGGTGTAAAAACAGTCGCCACCCTGGCTCCATGCCTGAGAACAGCGACTCCAGGGCATGGGCAAAAAATAGCAGAGCAGTGAATCATAGAATCATAGAGTTGGAAGAGACCACAAGGGCCATCGAGTCCAACCCCCTGCCAAGCAGGAAACACCATCAGAGCACTCCTGACATATGGTTGTCAAGCCTCTGCTTAAAGACCTCCAAAGAAGGAGACTCCACCACACTCCTTGGCAGCAAATTCCACTGTCAAACAGCTCTTACTGTCAGGAAGTTCTTCCTAATGTTTAGGTGGAATCTTCTTTCTTGTAGTTTGGATCCATTGCTCCGTGTCCGCTTCTCTGGAGCAGCAGAAAACAACCTTTCTCCCTCCTCTATGTGACATCCTTTTATATATTTGAACATGGCTATCATATCACCCCTTAACCTCCTCTTCTCCAGGCTAAACATGCCCAGCTCCCTTAGCCGTTCCTCATAAGGCATCGTTTCCAGGCCTTTGACCATTTGGTTGCCCTCCTTAAGGCAGTGGACTGCCTTAAGCACAGCTCTCATGTTGCTGAGCCCAAAGAAACATGCACAGGCAGCAGAATTCACCAGCAATGGTTTACTGAGGTTTAAAAGAGTAAAATGGTTGCAAAGTCCAAGTTCTGACAGGATCCCCAGTAAGGCTCAAAAATACTTCTTCAGCTCATGAAAGCGCATCCAGTTACAGAAAGAAAAGAACAGACAGGATAGATAGACTGTACAGTGGTACCTCGGGTTACATACGCTTCAGGTTACATACGCTTCAGATTACAGACTCGGCCAACCCAGAAATAGTGCTTCAGGTTAAGAACTTTGCTTCAGGATGAGAACAGAAATCGTGCTCCGGTGGCGCGGAGGCAGCAGGAGGCCCCATTAGCTAAAGTGGTGCTTCAGGTTAAGAACAGTTTCAGGTTAAGAATGGACCTCTGAAATGAATTAAGTACTTAAGCCGAGGTACCACTGTACAAGAAAGAGATACAGAAGTGCTCTGCAGGCAGAAGATATAGACTCACCTCAGAGCAGGAGCCTTGGGTCTCACAGACTCACCTGATAAAGCAACAGCTTCAGGCTTGTCTGTTGAGATAGCGTGAGGAAGTTTTGCACCCATAAAACTCACAATCCCTGACATATTCAGAGTTGGGCCATTTTAAGGCCACGTTTAAGACCTGGGGGGGGGGGGGCGGACTATATTTTGGAAGGGGGAAATGAACAAATTCCTATGCCCCACAAATAACGCAGAGATACATTTTAAGTAAAAGCACACATTCTATTGATGTAAAAACACCAGGCAGGCCCCACAAATAACCCAGAGGTGCATTTTAAATAAAAGGACACATTCTACTCATGTAAAAAACACACTGATTCCTGGACCGTCCGCGGGCCAGATTTAGAAGGCGATTGGGCTGGATCTGACCCCCGGGCCTTAGTTTGCCTACCCATGTTCAAGTCCTTGCAATGCAGCTGGGATGAGAGGGTGCTTGGTGCTGAGTGGGAAAGTAGCCACTAGATCTCTCAGAAAGCTGGAGTGCAAGAGGGCAGAAATGGGCATTAAATTACAAATTTGTTGGCTCTGTAACGAAGTGGGGGGGGGTGTCCAGTGGCGTAGCGTGGGGGGGTCGGGCGCAACATCGGGGGGGGGGCGCTCGCACTCGCAGCTCTCTCCCCCTACCTGGCTCACTCACTCTCTCTCACTGCAGTGCTGGC